>NW_028295264.1:0-260000 GCF_964341445.2 Mesoplodon mirus
GGTGTAGGTCTTGTCTATTCCATAGTTGGTTTATGGAACGGTACCTGTGCTTATATCAAACTCTGGTTTTATGCATCCCCCCACCTCTCCTTCCCCCTTAAGCAGGCATAAGAGTGTTTTCTAAATGTGAGACTCTGTTCCCTTTCCTAACTCAGTTCATGTGTAGCCATGTTTACAGGATCTTCATAAGTGATATCTTATGATACGTTTCTTTTTCTGTGTGACTTATTTCACTTAGAATCATCGTACCAGAATCTAATCATTTTGCTGCTTCTGGTCTTATGACATTGACTTCAAGGCTGAGGGATATTCCATCGTACGTAAGTATCACAATTTTTTGAACCATTTTGATATTTCCAGGGATATGTAAGGAGTACCCAAGTTGAGGTTCTTGTAAGCACTGCAGCCCTAAATTTTGGGGTGGTTCTGTCTTATTGATTTTCAGTTTTCCCAAGGTATATTCCCTAGACTCGAAATGCCCTTCGCTCTGTAGCTCTGTTGTTTACTTGTTTTAGGGAACACAGTGCACTCCTCCAGAGAGGCATTTGGCAATTTACATCCCGCCCATCAGCATAAAAACGCTCCCTCTTCTCCAGGGCCTGTCTTGCCTTTCTGGTTTTTACCCATTTTGTGGATGCCCCTAATGACCGGTGGGAAGTGATACTTCTTTGTAGTGCAGATTTGCATTGCCCGCTTGCTTGCTTGGCCAAAAAGGGCGTATGCGTTTTCTCCTGAATATATTCAGGAGAAAACGCATTCGCCCTTTTTGGCCAAGTGCATCATTGTCGAAGTTGTGCCCCTCTTCCTGTGCTTTAAAGGCGATTCCAATGTACCTCTTGAAATCTGTTTCCTGCTATTCTGCCTCGCTTTCAAGTCCGCCTCATTGCCTCCCCTCAACAGTCTTTTGGACGATAGTTGCCCTTTATTACTCTGCCAGTTTGTGAATTGCTGGGCCCCTGAGCTCCATTTTTTAACTAGTTTTTTGTGAGCTGAATGCAAGTCCAATATTTTGGTTCAGGACATATATTGGTTTTCGGTGGGTGGCTCAGACTTTGGTTAACTCTTCTTCCTCCCGGGAACTAAGAGTGACATGTGCCGGTCCAAATGCCTAACAGCTACTCTCTCATTGGTTCTCCCTATTCCCTTTCATCCTCTGCCAAATTGGCCATCTGTGCGAACCAGGAGTTTAAAGGTGCTGTCTCTACAAGTTGGGAGATTGATAGTGAAGCAGTTGGAAAGTCAAACGGGAGCACCAAGAGAGGGACTATTCGTTGAGTTTTAGAAACCTTTCGTATTCACAGTGTGTCCATTCTCTAGGTTTCCCATACATGTTATAGCTGTAGTAATATTCCCTTCAACCTGGAGAGTTGGGACCCATGGAATGGGTGCCATGCTTTATTGTTTTAAATTGTCTGCGTTTGCTCAACCAATCTCACCAATCCTCTCAGTCCCATGTGTCCAGCATTATTCTACATCCAGCAGTCATTGTAGATAGGGTCATTCCAGGTTTCAATAGAGACCCTGAAGGAACTGTACAGAATTTCCCTGTTTTTTTGTTTTGTTTTTGAAATTCCTTTTTAGATTGCGTTTGATCTGATTCTCGCTGCCATGTTTATGCCAGTCTAGACACACTTGATTCCCTTATGGTGACATATCAGTACATAGGTTTTAAGTTTCTTACTAGCCGGATATATTCCTCTGTGTGAAATATGGTATTTTGAGTCCCTTTCACTGAGGAATGTGTAGGTCTTGTCTATTCCATAGTTGGTTTTTGGAACGGTACATGTGCTTATATCAAACTCTGGTTTTATGCAACACCCCACCTCTCCTTCCCCCTTAAGCAGGCTTAAGAGTGTTTTCTAAATGTGAGACTCTGTTCTCTTTCCTAACTCAGTTCATGTGTAGCCATGTTTACAGGATCTTCATAAATGATATCTTATGATAAGCTTCTTTTTCTGTGTGACTTATTTCACTTAGAATCATCGTACCTGAATCCACTCATTTTGCTGCTACTGGTTTTATGACATTGATTTCATGGCTGAGGGATATTCCATCGTACGTAAGTACCACAATTTTTTGAAACATTTTTATATTTCCAGGGATATGTAAGGTGAACCCAAGTTGAGGTTCTTGTAAGCATTGCAGGCCTAAATTTTGGGGTGGCTCTGTCTTATTGATTTTCAGTTTTCCTAAGGTATATTCCCTAGACTCGAAGTGCCCTTGGCTCTGTAGTTCTGTTGTTTATTTGTTTTACGGAACACAATGCACTCCTCCAGAGAGGCAGTTGGCAATTTACATCCCGCCCATCAGCATAAAAAGGCTCCCTGTTCTCCATGGTCTGTCTTGCCTTTCTGGTTTTTACCCATTTTGTGGATGCCCCTAATGACCGGTGGGAAGTGATACTTCATTGTAGTGCAGATTTGCATTGCCCGCTTGCTTGCTTGGCCAAAAATGGCGTATGCGTTTTCACCTGAATATATTCAGGAGAAAACGCATACGCCCTTTTTGGCCAAGTGCATCATTGTCGAAGTTGTGCCCCTATTCCTGTGTGTTAAAGGTGATTCCAACGTACCTCTTGAAATCTGTTTCCTGCTATTCTGCCTCGCTTATAAGTCCGCCTCGTTGCCTTCCCTCAACAGATTTTTGGACGATAGTTGCCCTTTATTACTCTGCCAGTTTGTGAATTGCTGTGCCCCTGAGCTCCATTTTGTAAATCGTTTTTTGTGAGCTGAACGCAAGTTCAATATTTTTTTTCAGAAACTATACTGGTTTTCGCTGGGTGGCTGAGACTTTGGTTAATTCTTCTTCCTCACGGGAAATAAGAGTGACATGTGCCCGTCCAAATGCCTGACAGCTACTCTCTCATTGGTTCTCCCTCTTCCCTTTCATCCTTTGCCAAATTGGCAACCTGTGCAAACCAGGAGGTTAAAGGTTCTGTGTCTCCAAGTTGGGAGATTGATAGTAAAGCAGTTGGAAAGTCAAACTGGAGCACAAGGAGAGGGACTATTCGTTGAGTTTTAGAAACCTTTCATATTCACAGTGTGTCCATTCTCTAGATTTCCCATACATGTTATAGCTATACTAATATTCCCTTCAACCTGGAGAGTTGGGACCCATGGAACGGGTGCCATGCATTACGGCTATAAAGGGTATGCTTTTGCTCACCCAATCTCACCAATCCTCTTAGTCCCATGTGTCCAGCCTTATGCCACATCCAGCTGTCATTGTAGATAGGGTCATTCCAGGTTTCATCAGAGACCCTGAAGGAATCGTAAAAAATTTCCCTGTTTTTTTGTTTCGTTTTTGAAATTCCTTTTTAGATTGGGTTTGAGCTGATTCTCGCTGCCATGTTTATGCCAGTCTAGACACACTTGATTCCCTTATGGTGACATATCAGTACATAGGTTTTAAGTTTCTTACTAGTCGGATATATTCCTCTGTGGGAAATATGGGATTATGAGTCCCTTTCACTGAGGAAGGTGTAGGTCTTGTCTATTCCATAGTTGGTTTTTGGAACGGTACCTGTGCTTATATCAAACTCTGGTTTTATGCATCACCCCACCTCTCCTTCCCCCTTAAGAAGGCATAAGAGTGTTTTCTAAATGTGAGACTCTGTTCTCTTTCCTAACTCAGTTCATGTGTAGCCATGTTTACAGGATCTTCATAAGTGATATCTTATGATAAGTTTCTTTTTCTGTGTGATATATTTCACTTAGAATCATTGTACCTGAATCCACTCATTTTGCTGCTACTGGTTTTATGACATTGATTTCATGGCTGAGGGATATTCCATCATACGTAAGTACCACAATTTTTTGAACCATTTTTATATTTCCAGGGATATGTAAGGTGTACCCAAGTTGAGGTTCTTGTAAGCAGTGCAGTCCTAAATTTTGGGGTGGCTCTGTCTTATTGATTTTCATTTTTCCCAAGGTATATTCCCTAGACTCGACGTGCCCTTGGCTCTGTAGCTCTGTTGTTTATTTGTTTTAGGGAACACAATGCACTCCTCCAGAGAGGCAGTTGGCAATTTACATCCCGCCCATCAGCATAAAAAGGCTCCCTGTTCTCCATGGTCTGTCTTGCCTTCCTGGTTTTTACCCATTTTGTGGATGCCCCTAATGACCAGTGGGAAGTGATACTTCTTTGTAGTGCAGATTTGCATTGCCCGCTTGCTTGCTTGGCCAAAAAGGGCGTATGCGTTTTCTCCTGAATATATTCAGGAGAAAACGCATACGCCCTTTTTGGCCAAGTGCATCATTGTCGAAGTTGTGCCCCTATTCCTGTGCGTTAAAGGTGATTCCAACGTACCTCTTGAAATCTGTTTCCTGCTATTCTGCCTCGTGTATAAGTCCGCCTCGTTGCCTTCCCTCAACAGATTTTTGGACGATAGTTGTCCTTTATTACTCTGCCAGTTTGTGAATTGCTGTGCCCCTGAGCTCCATTTAGTAACTCGTTTTTTGTGAGCTGAACGCCAGTTCAATATTTTTTTTCAGAACCTATACTGGTTTTCGGTGGGTGGCTGAGACTTTGGTTAATTCTTCTTCCTCACGGGAAATAAGAGTGACATGTGCCCGTCCAAATGCCTGACAGCTACTCTCTCATTGGTTCTCCCTCTTCCCTTTCATCCTTTGCCAAATTGGCAACCTGCGCGAACCAGGAGGTTAAAAGTTCTGTGTCTCCAAGTTGGGAGATTGATAGTAAAGCAGTTGGAAAGTCAAACTGGAGCACAAGGAGAGGGACTATTCGTTGAGTTTTAGAAACCTTTCGTATTCACAGTGTGTCCATTCTCTAGGTTTCCCATACATGTTATAGCTATACTAATATTCCCTTCAACCTGGAGAGTTGGGACCCATGGAACGGGTGCCATGCATTACTGCTATAAAGAGTATGCTTTTGCTCACCCAATCTCACCAATCCTCTCAGTCCCATGTGTCCAGCCTTATGCCACCTCCAGCTGTCATTGTAGATAGGGTCATTCCAGGTTTCATCAGAGACCCTGAAGGAATTGTATAGAATTTCCCTTTTTTTTTTTTTGTTTTTCAAATTCCTTTTCATAGTGTGTTTGAGCTGATTCTCACTGCCATGTTTATGCCAGTCTAGACACACTTGATTCCCTTATGGAGACATATCAATACATAGGTTTTAAGATTCTTACTAGTCAGATATATACCTCTGCGGAAAATATGGGGTTTTGAGTCCCTTTTAGTGAGGAAGTTGTAGGTCTTCTCTATTCCATAGTTGGTTTTTGGAACGGTAACTGTGCTTATATCAAACTCGGGTTTTATGCATCACCCCACGTCTCCTTCCCACTTAAGCAGGCATAAGAGTGTTTTCTAAATGTGAGACTCTCTTCTCTTCCCTAACTCAGTTCATGTGTAGCCATGTTTACAGGATCTTCATAAGTGATATCTTATGATAAGTTTCTTTTTCTGTGTGACATATTTCACTTAGAATCATCGTACCTGAATCCACTCATTTTGCTGCTACTGGTCTTATGACATTGATTTCATGTCTGAGGGATATTCCATCGTATGAAAGTACCACAATTTTTTGAACCATTTTCATATTTCCTGGGATATTTAAGGTGTACGCAAGTTGAGGTTCTTGTAAGCAGTGCAGGCCTAAATTTTGGGGTGGTTCTATCTTATTGATTTTCAGTTTTCCCAAGGTATATTCCCTAGAATGGAAGTGCCCTTGGCTCTGTAGCTCTGTTGTTTACTTGTTTTAGGGAACACAGTGCACTCCTCCAGAGAGGCAGTTGGCAATTTCCATCCCGCCCATCAGCATAACAAGGCTCCCTGTTCTCCAGGGCCTGTCTTGAATTTCTAGTTTTTACCCATTTTTTCGATGTTCCTGTGGACCGGTGGGAAATGATACTCCTTTGTAGTGCAGACTTGCCTGAACGCTTGCTTGCTTGGCCAAAAAAACTGTATGCGTTTTCTCCTGAATATACTCAGGAAAAAATGCATAAGCCCTTTTTGGCCAAGTGCATCATTGTCGAAGTTGTGCCCCTCTTCCTGTGCTTTAAAGGTGATTCCAACGTAACTCTTGAAATCCGTTTCCGGCAATTCTGCCTGGCTTTCAAGTCCGCCTCGTGTCCTTCGCTCCACAGGTTTTTGGACGATAGTTGTCCTTTATTACTCTGCCAGTTTGTGAATTGCTGTGCCCCTGAGCTCCGTTTTTTAACTGTTTTTTTTCTGAGCTGTACGCAAGTCCAATATTTTGGTTCAGGACATATACTGGTTCCCGGTTGGTGGCGGAGACTTTGGTCAATTCTTCTTCCTCCCGGGAAATAAGAGTGACATATGCCCGTCCAAATGCCTAACAGCTACTCTCTCATTGGTTCTCCCTCTTCCCATTCATCCTCTGTGAAATTGGCAACCTGTGCGAAACAGAGGTTAAAGGTGCGGTCTCTCCAGGTTGGGAGATTGATAGTAAAGCAGTTGGAAAGTCAAACTGGAGCACCAGGAGAGGGACTATACGTTGAGTTTTAGAGACTATTCGTATTCACAGTGTGTCCATTCTCTAGGTTTCCTATACATGTTATAGCTGTAGTAATATTCCCTTCAACCTGGAGAGTTGGGACCCATGGAATGGGTGCCATGCGTTATTGCTTTAAAGGGTGTGCATTTGCTCACCCAATCTCACAAATCCTCTCAGTCCCAAGTGTCCAGCCTTATGCCACATGCAGCTGTCATTGTAGATAGGGTCATTCCAGGTTTCATCAGAGACCCTGAAGGAATTATAAAGAATTTCCGTTTTTTGTTTTTCAAATTCCTTTTTATAGTGGGTTTGAACTGATTCTCGCTGCCATGTGTATGCCAGTCTAGACACACTTGATTTCCTGAAAGAGACATATCAATACATAGGTTTTAAGATTCTTACTAGTCAGATATATTCCTCTGCCGGAAATATGGGGTTTTGAGTCCCTTTCCCTGAAGAAGGTGTAGGTCTTGTCTATTCCATACTTGGTTTTTGGAACTCTACTTGTGCATATATCAAACTCTGGTTTTATGCATCACCCCACTTCTCCATCCTTCTTAAGCAGGCATAAGAGTGTTTTCTAAATGTGAGACTCTCTTCTCTTTCCTAACTCAGTTCATGTGTAGCCATGTTTACAGGATCTTCATAAGTGATATCTTATGATACGTTTCTTTTTCTGTGTGGCTTATTTCACTTAGAATCATCGTACCTGTATCCACTCATTTTGCTGCTACTGGTCTTATGACATTGATTTCATGGCTGAGGGATATTCCATCATACGTAAGTACCACAATTTTTTGAACCTTTTTTATATTTCCTGGGATATTTAAGGTGTACCCAAGTTGAGGTTCTTGTAAGCAGTGCAGCCCTAAATTTTGGGGAGTTTCTGACTTATTGATTTTCAGTTTTCCCAAGGTATATTCCCTTGACTGGAAGTGTCCTTGGCTCTGTAGCTCTGTTGTTTACTTGTTTTAGGGAACACAATGCTCTCCTCCAGAGAGGCAGTTGGCAATTTACATCCCGCCCATCAGCATAACAAGGCTCCCTGTTCTCCAGGGCCTGTCTTGCCTTTCTGGTTTTTACCCATTTTGTGGATGTCCCTTTCGACCGGTGGGAAGTGATACTTCTTTGTAGTTAAGATTTGCATTGCGCACTTGCTTGCTTGGCCAAAAAGGGCGTATGCATTTTCTCCTGAATATATTCAGGAGAAAATGCAAACGCCCTTTTTAGCCAAGTGCATCATTGTCGAAGTAGTGCCCCTCTTCCTGTGCTTTAAAGGCGATTCCAACGTACCTCTTGAAATCTGTTTCCTGCAATTCTGCCTCCCTTTCAAGTTTGCCTCGTTGCCTTCCCTCAGCAGAATTTTGGACGATAGTTGCCCTTTATTACTCTGCCAGTTTGTGAATGGCTGTGCCCCTGAGCTCCATATTTAACTCGTTTTTTCTGAGCTGAACGCAAGTCAAATATTTTGGTTCAGAACATATACTGGTTCTCGGTGTGTGGCTGAGACTTTGGTTAATTCTTCTTCCTCCCGAGAAATAAGAGTGACATGTGCCCATCCAAATGCCTAACAGCTACTCTCTCATTGGTTCTCCCTCTTCCCTTTCATTCTATGCCAAATTGGCAACCTGCGCGAACTAGGAGGTTAAAGGTGCTGTCTCTCCAAGTTGGGAGATTGATAGTAAAGCAGTTGGAAAGTCATATTGGAGCACCAGGAGAGGGACTATTCATTGAGATTTAGAAATATTTTGTATTCACAGTGTGTCATTCTCTAGGTTTCCCATACACGTTATAGCTGTTGTAATATTCCCTTCAACCTGGAGAGTTGGGACCCATGGAATGGGTGCCATGCATTATAGCTTTAAAGTGTCTGCATTTGCTCACCCAATCTGACCAATCCTCTCAGTTCCATGTGTCCAGCTTTATGCCACATCCAGCTGTCGTTGTAGATAGTGTCATTCCAGGTTTTATCAGAGACCCTGAAGGAATAGTAAAGAATGTCCCTGTTTTTTTTGGTTTGTTTTTGAAATTCCTTTTTATAGTGGGTTTCAGCTGATTCTCGCTGCCATGATTATGCCAGTCTAGACACACTTGTTTGCCTTATGGAGACATATCAATACACAGGTTTTAAGATTCTTAATAGTCAGATATATTCCTCTTTGGGAAATATGGGATTTTGAGTCCCTTTCACTGAGGAAGGTGTAGGTCTTGTCTAATCCATAGTTGGTTTTGGGAAAGGAACCTGTGCTTATATCAAACTCTGGTTTTATGCATCACCCTACCTCTCCTTCCCCCTTAAGAAGGCAAAAAAGTGTTTTCTAAATGTGAGACTCTGTTCTCTTTCCTAACTCAGTTCATGTGTAGCCATGTTTACAGGATCTTCATAAGTGATATCTTATGATATCTTTCTTTTTCAGTGTGACTTATTTCACTTAGAATCATCATACCAGAATCCACTCATTTTGCTGCTACTGGTCTTATAACATTGATTTCATGGCTGAGGGATATTCCATCGTACGTAAGTACCATAATTTTTTGAACCATTTTTATCTTTCCTGGAATTCTTAAGGTGTACGCAAGTTGAGGTTCTTGTAAGCAGTGCAGGCCTAAATTTTGGGGTGGTTCTATCTTATTGATTTTCACTTTTCCCAAGGTATATTCCCTAGGCTCAAAGTTCCCTTGGCTCTGTAGCTCTGTTGTTTACTTCTTTTAGGGAACACAATGCACTCCTCTAGAGAGGCACTTGGCGATTTACTTCAGGCCCATCAGCATAACAAGGCTCCCTGTTCTCCAGGGCCTGTCTTGCCTTTCTGGTTTTTACCCATTATGTGGATGTCCCTTTTGACGGGTGGGAATTGACACTTCTTTGTAGTGCTGATTTGCATTGCCCGCTTGCTTGCTTGGCCAGAAAGGGCGTATGCGTTTTCTCCTGAATATATTCAGGAGAAAACTCATACGCCCTTTTTGGCCAGGTGCATCATTGTCGAAGTTGTGCCCCTATTCCTGTGATTTAAAGGTGATTCGAAAGTACCTCGTGAAATGTGTTTCCTGCTATTCTGCCTCCCTTTAAAGTTCGCCTCGATGCCTTCCCTCAACAGATTTTTGGATGATAGTTGCCCTTTATTACTCTGCCAGTTTGTGAATTGCTGTGCCCCTTTGCTCCATTTTGTAACTAGTTTTTTGTGAGCTGAACGAAAGTCCAATATTTTGGTTCAGGACCTATACTGGTTCGCGGTGGCTGGCTGAGACTTTGGGTAAATCTTCTTCCTCCGGGGAAATAAGAGTGACATGTGCCCATCCAAAAGCCTAACAGCTACTCTCTCATTGGTTCTCCCTCTTCCCTTTCATACTATGCCAAATTGGCAACCTGTGCAAACCAGGAGGTTAAAGGTGCTGTCTCTCCAAGTTGGGAGATTGATAGTAAAGCAGTTGGAAAGTCAAATTGGACCACCAGGAGGGGGACTATTCATTGAGTTTTAGAAACATTTTGTATTCACAGTGTGTCCATTCTCTAGGTTTCCCATACATGTTATAGCAGTAGTAATATTCCCTTCAACCTGGAGAGTTGGGACCCATGGAAAGGGTGCCAAGCATTATTGCTTGAAAGAGTCTGCATTTGCTCACCCAATCTCACCAATCCTCTCAGTCCCATGCGTCCAGCCTTCTGCCACATCCAGCTGTCGTTGTAGATAGTGTCATTCCAGGTTTCATCAGAGACCCTGAAGGAAATGTAAAGAATTTCCCTGTTTTTTTGGTTTGTTTTTGAAATTCCTTTTTATAGTGGGTTTGAGCTGATTCTCGCTGCCATGATTATGCCAGTCTAGACACACTTGATTGCCTTATGGAGACATGTCAATACACAGGTTTTAATATTCTTAATAGTCAGATATATTCCTCTGCGGGAGATATGGGGTTTTGAGTCCGTTTCACTGAGGAAGGTGTAGGTCTTGTCTATTCCATAGTTGGTTTTGGGAAAGGAACCTGTGCTTATATCAAACTCTGGTTTTATGCATCACCCCACATCTCCTTCCCCGTTAAGAAGGCATAAGAGTGTTTTCTAAATATGAGACTCTCTTCTCTTTCCTAACTCAGTTCATGTGTAGCCACTTTTACAGGATCTTCATAAGTGATATCTTATGATACGTTTCTTTTTCTGTGTGACTTATTTCACTTAGATTCATCGTACCTGAATCCACTCATTTTGCTGCTACTGGTCTTATGACATTGATTTCATGGCTGAGGGATATTCCATCATACGTAAGTACCACAATTTTTTGAACCATTTTTATCTTTCCTGGGATACTTAAGGTGTACCCAAGTTGAGGTTCTTGTAAGCAGTGCAGCCTTAAATTGTGGACTGGCTCTCTCTTATTGATTTTCAGTTTTCCCAAGGTATATTCCCTAGACTGGAAGTGCCCTTGGCTCTGTAGCTCTGTTGTTTACTTGTTTTAGGGAACACAATGCACTCCTCCAGAGAGGCAGTTGACAACTTACATCCCGCCCATCAGCAAAACATGGCTCCCTGTTCTCCAAGGCCTGTCTTGCCTTTCTTGTTTTTACCCATTTTGTGGATGTCCCTTTTGACCGGTGGGAAGTGATACTTCTTTGTAGTGCAGATTTGCATTGCCCGCTTGCTTGCTTGGCCAAAAAGTGCGTATGTGTTTTCTCCTGCATATATTCAGGAGAAAATGCATACGCCCTTTTTGGCCAAGTGCATCATTGTCGAAGTTGTGCCCCTCTTCCTCTGCTTTACAGACGATTCCAACATACCTCTTGAAATCTGTTTCCTGCTATTCGGCCTGATTTTCGGGTTCACTTCACTGCCTTCACTCAACAGATTTCTGGAACATAGTTGGCATTTATTACTCTGCCAGTTTGTGAATTGCTCTGCCCCTGAGCTCCATTTTTCATCTCGTTTTTTTGAGCTGAAAGCAAGTCCAAATTTTTGGTTCAGGACCTATACTGGATCCCGGTGAGTGCCTGAGACTTTGGATAATTATTCTTCCTGCCGGGCAATTAGAGTGACATGTGCCTGTCCAAATGCCTAACAGCTACTCTCTCATTTGTTCTCCCTTTTCCCTTTGATCCTCTGCCAATTTGGCAACCTGTGCGAACCAGGAGGTTAAATGGGCTGTCTCTCCAAGTTGGGAGATTGACAGTAAAGCAGTTGGAAAGTCAAACCGGAGCATCAGGAGAGGGACTATTCGTTGAGTTTTAGAAAGCTTTCGTATTCACAGTGTCCATTATCTAGGTTTCCCGTACATGTTATAGCTATAGTAATATTCCCTTCAACCTGGAGAGTTGGGACCCATGGAATGGGTGCCATGCATTATTGTTTAAAGGGTCTGCATTTGCTCACGAATCTCACCAATCCTCTCAGTCCCATGTGTCCAGCCTTATGCCACCTCCAGCTATCGTTCTAGATAGGGTCATTCCAAGTTTCATCAGAGACCCTGAAGGAATTGGAAAGAATTCCGCTGTTTCTCTGTTTTGTTTTTGAAATTCCTTTTTATAGTGGGTTTGAGCTGATTCTCGCTGCCATCTTTATGCCAGTCTAGACACACATGATTCCCTTACGGAGACATATCAACACATAGGTTTTAAGATTTTTACTAGTCAGATATATTCCTCTGCAGGAAATATGGGGTTTTGAGTGCCTTTCACTGAGGAAGGTGTAGGTCTTGTCTATTCCATACTTGGTTTTTGGAATGGTACCTGTGCTTATATCAAACTCTGGTTTTATGCATCACCCCACCTCTCCTTCCCCCTTAAGCAGGCATAAGAGTGTTTTCTAAATGTGAGACTCTTTTCTCTTTCCTAACTCAGTTCTTGTGTAGCCATGTTTACAGGATCTTCATAAGTGTTATCTTATGATACGTTTCTTTTTCTGTGTGACTTATTTCACTTAGAATCATCGAACCTTAATCCACTCAATTTGCTGCTACTGATCTTATGACATTGATTTCATGGCTGAGGGATATTCCATCGTACGTAAGTACCACAATTTTTTGAACCATTTTTATATTTCCAGGGATATGTAAGGTGTACCCAAGTTGAGGTTCTTGTAAGCAGTGCAGCCCTAAATTTTGCGGTGGCTCTGTCTTATTGATTTTCAGTTTTCCCAAGGTATATTCCCTAGACTCGTAGTGCCCTTGGCTCTGTAGCTCTGTTGTTTACTTGTTTTAGGGAACACAATGCACTCCTCCAGAGAGGCAGTTGGCAATTTACATTCCGCCCATCAGCATAACAAGGCTCCCTGTTCTCCAGGGCCTGTCTTGAATTTCTGGTTTTTACCCTTTTTGTGGATGTCCCTTTGGACAGGTGGGAAGTGATACTTCTTTGTAGTGCAGACTTACATTGTCCGCTTGCTTGCTAGGCCAAAAAGAGCGTATGTGTTCTCTCCTGAATATACTCAGGAAAAAACGCATACACCCTTTTTGGACAAGTGCATCATTGTCGAAGTTGTGCCCCTCTTCCTGTCCTTTAAAGGTGATTCCAACATACCTCTTGAAATCCGTTTCCTGCTATTCTGCCTCACTTTCAAGTCTGCCTCGTTGCCTTCCCTCAACAGATTTTTGGATGACAGTTGTCCTTTATTACTCTGCCAGTTGGTGAATTGCTCTGCCCTATAGCTCCTTTTTTTAACTCGTTTTTTGTGAGCTTAACGCCAGTCCCATATTTTGGTTCAGGACGTATACTGGTTCCCAGTCGTTGGCTGAGTCTTTGGTTAATTCTTCTTCCTCCCGGGAAATAAGAGTGACATGTGCCCGTCCAAATGCCTAACAGCTACTCTCTATATGGTTCTCCCTCTTCCGTTTCATCCTTTGCCAAATTGGCAACCTGTGTGAAACAGGAGGTTAAAGGTGCTGTCTCTCCAGGTTGGGAGATTGATAGTAAAGCAGTTGGAAAGTCAAAGCGGAACACCAGGAGAGGGACTGTTCTTTGAGCTTTAGAGACATTTCGTATTCACAGAGTGTCCATTCTCTAGGTTTCCCATACATGTTATAGCTGTAGTAATATTCCCTACAACCTGTAGAGTTGGGACACATGGAATGGGTTCCATGCATTATTGCTTTAAAGGGTCTGCATTTGCTCACGAATCTCACCAATCCTCTCAGTCCCATGTGTCCAGCCTTATGCCACCTCCAGCTGTCGTTCTAGATAGGGTCATTCCAAGTTATATCAGAGACCCTGAAGGAATTGTAAAGAATTTCCCTGTTTTTTTGTTTTGTTTTAGAAATTCCTTTTTATAGTGTGTTTGAGCTGATTCTCGCTGCCATGAATATGCCAGTCTAGAAACACTTGATTCCCTTACGGAGACATATCAATACATAGGTTTTAAGATTCTTACTAGTCAGATATATTCCTCTGCGGGAAATATGGGGTTTTGAGTCCCTTTCACTGAGGAAGGTTTAGGTCTGGTCTATTCCATAGTTGGTTTTAGGAACGGTACCTGTGCTTATATCAAACTCTGGGTTTATGCATCTCCCCACCTCTCCTTCCCCCTTAAGCAGGCATAAGAGTGTTTTCTAAATGTGAGACTCTGTTCTCTTTCCTAACTCAGTACATGTGTAGCCATGTTTACAGGAACTTCTTAAGTGATATCTTATGATACGTTTATTTTTCTGTGTGACTTATTTCACCTAGAATCATCGTACCTGTAGCCACTCATTTAGCTGCTACTGGTCTTATGACATTGATTTCATGGCTGATGGATATTCCATTGTACGTAAGTACCACAATTTTTGAACCATTTTTATATTTCCTTGGATAATTAAGGTATACCCAAGTTAAGGTTCTTGTAAGCAGTGCAGCCCTAAATTTCGGGGTGGCCCTGTCTTATTGATTTTCAGTTTTCCCAAGGTATATTCCCTAGACTGGAAGTGTCCTTGGCTCTGTAGCTCTGTTGTTTACTTGTTTTAGGGAAAACAATGCACTCCTCCAGAGAGGCAGTTGGTAATTTACATCCCGCCCTTCTGAATAACAAGGCTCCCTGTTCTCAAGGGCCTGTCTTGAATTTCTGGTTTATACCCTTTTTGTGGATGTCCCTTTGGACCGGTGGGAAGTGACACTTATTTGTAGTGCAGGCTTATATTGTCCGCTTGCTTGCTTGGCAAAAAGGGCGTATGCGTTTTCTCTTGAATATACTCAGGAGAAAACTCATACGCCATTTTTGGCCATGTGCATCATTGTCGAAGTTGTGCCCCTCTTCCTGTGCTTTAAAGGCAATTCCAACGTACCTCTTGAAATCTGTTTCCTGCTATTCTGCCTCGCTTTCAAGTCCGCCTCGTTGCCTTCCCTCAACAGATTTTTGGATGATAGTTGTCCTTTATTACTCTGCAAGATTGTGAATTGCTCTGTCCTATAGCTCCATTTTTTAACTCGTTTTTTTGTGAGCTGAACAAAAGTCCCATATTTTGGTTTAGGACCTATACTGGTTCCGGGTGGGTGGCTGAGACTTTGGTAAATTCTTCTTCCTCCCGGGAAATAAGAGTGACATGTGCCCGTTCAAATGCCTAACAGCTACTCTCTCATTGGTTCTCCCTCTTCCCTTTCATCCTTTGCAAATTAGCAACCTGTGCGAACCAGGAGGTTAAAGGTGCTGTCTCTCCAAGTTGGGAGACTGATAGTATAGCAGTTAGAAAGTGAAACTGGAGCACCAGGAGAGGGACTATTCGTTGACTTTTAGAAACCTTTCATATTCACAGTGTGTCCATTCTCTACGTTTCCCATACATGTTATATCTGTAGTAATATTCCCTTCAACCTGGAGAGTTGGGACCCATGAAATGGGTGCCATGCATTATTGCTTTAAAGTGTCTGCATTTGCTCACGAATCTCACCCATTCTCTCAGTCCCATGTGTCCAGCTTTATGCCACCTCCAGCTGTCATTGTAGATAGGGTCATTCCAAGTTCCATCAGAGACCCTGAAGGAATTGTAAAGAATTTCGCTGTTTTTTTGTTTTGTTTTTGAAATTCCGTTTTATAGTGAGTTTGAGCTGACTCTCGCTGCCATGATTATGCCAGGCTAGAAACAATTGATTCCCTTACGGAGACATATCAATACATAGGTTTTAAGATTCTTACTAGTCAGATATATTCCTCTGTGTGAAATGTGGGATTTTGAATCCCTTTCACTGAGGAAGTTGTAAGTCTTCTCTATTCCATAGTTGGTTTTTGGAACGATACCTGTGCTTATATGAAACTCTGGTTTTATGCCTCACCCCACCTCACCTTCCCTCTTAAGCAGGCATAAGAGTTTTTTCTAAATGTGAGACTCTGTTCTCTTTCCTAACTCAGTTCATGTGTAGCCATGTTTACAGGATCTTCATAAGTGATATCTTATGATACGTTTCTTTTTCTGTGTGACTTATTTCACTTAGAAACATCATACCTGAAGCCACTCATTTTGCTGCTACTGGTCTTATTACATTGATATCTTGGCTGAGGGATATTCCATCGTACGAAAGTACCACAATTTTTTGAACCATTTTTATATTTCCTGGGATACTTAAGGTGTACCCTAGTTAAGTTTCTTGTAAGCAGTGCAGCCCAAAATTTTGGGGTGGCTTTGTCTTATTGATTTTCAGTTTTCCCAAGGTATATTCCCTAGACTGGAAGTGCCCTTGGCTCTGTAGCTCTGTTGTTTACTTGTTTTAAGGAACACAATACACAAATCCAGAGAGGCAGTTGGCAATTTACATCCCGCCCATCAGCATAACAAAGCTCCCTTTTCTCCAGGGACTGTCTTGAATTTCTGCTTTTACCCTTTTTGTGGATGTCCCTTTGGACCGGCGGGAAGTGATACTTCTTTGTAGTGCAGACTTACATTGTCCGCTTGCTTGCTTGCCCAAAATGGGAGTATTCGTTTTGTCCTGCATATACCCAGGAGAAAACACATACACCATTTTTGGCCAAGTGCATTATTGTCGAAGTTGTGCCCCTCTTCCTGTGCTTTAAAGGCGATTCCAACGTACCACTTGAAATCTGTTTCCTGGTATTCTGCCTCATTTTCAAGTCCGCCTCGTTGCTTTCCCTCAACAGATTTTTGGATGATAGTTGTCCTTTATTACTCTGCCAGTTTGTGAAATCCTCTGCCCTATAGCTCCATTTTTTAACTCGTTTTTTGTGAGCTGAACGCAAGTCCAATATTTTGGTTTAGGACCTATACTGGTTCCCGGTGGATGGCTGAGACTTTGGTCAATTCTTCTTCCTCCCGGGAAATAAGAGTGACATATGCCCGTCCAAATGCCTAACAGCTACTCTCTCTTTGGTTCTCCCTCTTCCCTTTCATCCTTTGCCAAATTGGCAACATGTGCGAACCAGGAGGTTAAAGGTGCTCTCTCTCCAAGTTGGGAGGTTGAAAATAAAGCAGTTAGAATATCAAACTGGAGCACCTGGAGAGGGATTATTCGTTGAGATTTAGAAACCTTTCGTATTCACAGTGTGTCCATTCTCTAGGTTTCCCATACATGTTATAGCTGTAGTAATATTCCCTACAATCTGGAGAGTTGGGACCCATGGAATGGGTGCCATGCATTATTGCTTTAAAGGGTCTGCATTTGCTCACGAATCTCACCAATCCTCTCAGTCCCATGTGTCCAGCCTTATGCCACCTCAAGCTGTCGTTCTAGATAGGGTCATTCCAAGTTTCATCAGAGACCCTGAAGGAATTGTAAAGAATTTCACTGTTTTTTTATTTTGTTTTTGAAATTCCTTTTTATAGTGGGTTTGAGCTGATTCTCGGTGCCATCTTTGTGCCAGTCTAGACACACTTGATTCCCTTACGGAGACATAACAATACATAGGTTTTAAGATTCTTACTAGTCAGATATATTCCTCTGCGGGAAATATGGGGTTTTGAGTCCCTTTCACTGAGGAAGGTGTAGGTCTTGTCTATTCCATACTTGGTTTTTGGAACGGTACCTGTGCTTATATCAAACTCTGGTTTTATGCATCACCCCACCTCTCCTTCCCCCTTAAGCAGGCATAAGAGTGTTTTCTAAATGTGAGACTCTCTTCTCTTTCCTAACTCAGTTCATGTGTATCCATGTTTACAGGATCATCATAAGTGATATCTTATGATAAGTTTCTTTTTCTGTGTGACTTTTTTCACTTAGAATCACCGTACCTGAATCCACTCTTTTAGCTGCTACTGGTCATATGACATTGATTTCATGGCTGAGGGATATTCCATCGTACATAAGTACCACAATTTTTTGAACCATTTTTATATTTCCTGGGATATTTAAGGTGTACCCAAGTTGAGGTTCTTGTAAGCAGTGCAGCCCTAAAATTTGCGGTGGTTCTGTCTTATTGATTTTCAGTTTTCCCAAGGTATATTCACTTGACTGGAAGTGTCCTTGGCTCTGTAGCTCTGTTGTTTTCTTGTTTTAGGGAACACAATGCACTCCTCCAGAGAGGCAGTTGGCAATTTACATCCCGCCCATCAGCATAACAAGGCTCCCTGTTGTCCAGGGCCTGTGTTGAATTTCGGGTTTTTACCCTTTTTGTGGATGTCCCTTTGGACCGGTGGGAAGTGATACTTCTTTGTCGTGCAGACTTACATTGTCCGCTTGCTTGCTTGGCCAAAAAGGGCGTATGCGTTTTCTCCTGAATATACTCAGGAGAAAACACATACGCACTTTTTGGCCAAGTGCATCATTGTCGAAATTGTGCCCCTCTTCCTGTGTTTTAAAGGCGATTCCACCGTACCTCTTGAAATGTGTTTCCTGCTATTCTGCCTCCCTTTCAAGTCTGCTTCGTTGCCTTCCCTCAACAGATTTTTGGATGATAGTTGTCCTTTATTACTCTGCCAGTTTGTGAATTGCTGTGCCCCGGAGCTCCATTTTTTAACTCGTTTTTTGTGAGCTGAATGCAAGTCCAATATTTTGGTTCAGGGCCTACACTGGTTCCCTGTGGGTGGCTGAGACTTTGGTTAATTCTTCTTCCTCCCAGGAAATAAGAGTGACATGTGCCCGTCCAAATGCCTAACAGCTACTCTCTCATTGGTTCTCCCTCTTGCCTTTCATCCTTTGTCAAATTGCCAACCTGTGCCAACCAGGAGGGTAAAGGTGCTGTCTTCTCCAAGTTGGGAGATTGATAGTAAAGCAGTTGGAAAGTTCAACTGGAGCACAAGGAGAGGGACTATTCGTTGAGATATAGAAACCTTTCGTATTCACAGTGTGTCCATTTTCTAGGTTTCCCATACATGTTATAGCTGTAGTAATATTCCCTTCAACCCGGAGAGTTGGGACCCATGTAATGGGTGCCATGCATTATTACTTTAAAGGGTCTGCATTTGCTCACCCAGTCTCACCAATCCTCTCAGTCCTATGTGTCCAGCCTTATGCCACATGCAGCTGTCGTTGTAGATAGGGTCATTACAGGTTTCATCAGAGTCCCTGAAGGAATTGTAAAGAATTTCCCTTTTTTTGTTTTTCAAATTCATTTTTATAGTGGGTTTGAGCTGATTCTCGCTGCCAAGTTTATGCCTGTCTAGACGCACTTGATTCCCTAAAAGAGACCTATCAATACATAGGTTTTAAGATTCTTACTAGTCAGATATATTCCTCTGCGGGAAATATGGGGTTCTGAGTCCCTTTCATTGAGGAAGGTGTACGTCTTGTCTATTCCATAGTTGGTTTTTTGAACGGTACTTGTGCTTATATCAAACTCTGGTTTTATGCATCACCCAACCTCTCCTTCCCCCTTAAGCAGGCATATGAGTGTTTTCTAAATGTGAGACTCTCTTCTCTTTCCTAACTCAGTTCATGTGTAGCCATGTTTACAGGATCTTCGTAAGTATTATCTTATGATAAGTTTCTTTTTCTGTGTGACTTATTTCACTTAGAATCATCGTACCTGAATCCACTCATTTTGCTGCTACTGGTATTATGACATTGATTTCATGGCTGAGGGATATTCCATCACACGTAAGCACCACAATTTTTTGAACAATTTTTATCTTTCCTGGGATACTTAAGGTGAACCCAAGTTGAGGTTCTTGTAAGCAGTGCAGCCCTAAATATTGGGGTGGCTCTGTCTTACTGATTTTCAGGTTTCCCAAGGTATATTCCCTAGACTCGTAGTGCCCTTGGCTCTGTAGCTCTGTTGTTTACTTGTTTTAGGGAACACAATGCACTCCTCCAGAGAGGCAGTTGGCAGTTTACATCCCGCCCATCAGCATAACAAGGCTCCCTGTTCTCCAGGGCCTGTCTTGCCTTTCCAGTTTTTACCCATTTTGTGGATGTCCCTTTTGACCGGTGGGAAGTGATACTTCTTTGTAGTGCAGATTTGCATTGCCCGCTTGCTTGCTTGGCCAAAAAGGGCGTATGCGTTTTCTACTGAATATATTCAGGACAAAACGCATTCGCCCTTTTTGGCCAAGTGCATCATTGTCTAAGTTGTGCACCTATTCCTTTGCTTTACAGGTGATTCCTACGTACCTCTTGAAATCTGATTCCTGCTATTCTGCCTCACTTTCAAGTCTGCCTCGTGGCCTTCCCTCAAAAGATTTTTGGACGATAGTTGCCCTTTATTACTCTGCCAGTTTGTGAATTGCTGTGCCCCTGAGCTCCATTTTTAACTCGTTTTTTCTGAGCTGAACGCAAGTCCAATATTTTGGTTCAGGACCTGTATTGGTTCCCGGTGGGTGGTTGAGACTTTTGTCAATTCTTCTTCCTCCCGGGAAATTAGAGTGACATGTGCCCGTCCAAATGCATAACAGCTACTATCTCATTGTTTCTCCCTCCTCCCTTTCATTCTTTGCCAAATTGGCAACTTGTGCGAACCAGGAAGTTAAAGGTGCTGTCTCTCCAAGTTGGGAGATTGATAGTAAAGCAGTTGGAAAGTCCAACTGGAGCACCAGGAGAGGGACTATTCGTTGAGATTTAGAAACCTTTCGTATTCACAGTGTGTCCATTCTCTAGGTTTCCCGTACATATTATAGCTGTAGTAATATTCCCTTCAACCTGGAGAGTTGGGACCCATGGAATGTGTGCCATGCATTATTGCTTTAAAGGGTCTGTGTTTGCTCACCCAATCTCACCAATCCTCTCAGTCCCATGTGTCCAGCCTTATGCCACATCCAGCTGTCGTTGTAGATAGGGTCATTCCAGGTTTCTTCAGAATCCCTGAAGGAATTGTAAAGAATTTCCCTGTTTTTTGGTTTTGTTTTTGAAATTCCTTTTTATAGTTGGTTTGAGCTGATTCTCACTGCCAGGTTTATACCAGTCTAGACACACTTGATTCCCTTACGGAGACATATCAATACATAGGTTTTAAGTTTCTTACTAGTCAGATATATTCCTCTGCGGGAAATATGGGGTTTCGAGTCCCTTTCACTGAGCACGGTGTAGGTTTTGTGTCTTCAATAGTTCGTTTTTGGAACAGTACCTGTGCTTATATCAAACTCTGGTTTTATGCATCACCCCACGTCTCCTTCCCCCTTAAGCAGGCATAAGAGTGTTTTCTAAATGTGAGACTCTGTTCTCTTCCCTAACTCAGTTCATGTGTAGCCATGTTTACAAGATCTTCATAAGTGATATCTTATGATAAGTTTCTATTTCTGTGTGACTTATTTCACTTAGAATCATCGTACCTGATTCCACTCATTTTGCTGCTACTGGTCTTATGACATTGATTTCATGGCTGAGGGATATTCCATCGTATGTAAGTACCACAATTTTTTGAACCATTTTTATATTTCCTGGGATATTTAAGGTGTACCCAAGGTGACGTTCTTGTAAGCAGTGCAGGCCTAAATTTTTGGGTGGCTCTGTCTTATTGATTTTCAGTTTTCCCAAGGTATATTCCCTAGACAGAAAGTACCCTTGGCTCTGTAGCTCTGTTGTTTACTTCTTTTAGGGAACACAGTGCACTCCTCCAGAGAGGCAGTTGGCAATATACATCCCGCCCATCAGCATAACCAGGCTCCCTGTTCTCCAGGGCCTGTCTTGAATTTCTGGTTTTTACCCATTTTTTCGATGTTCCTGTGGACCGGTGGGAAATGATACTTCTTTGTAGTGCAGACTTGCATGAACGCTTGCTTGCTTGGCCAAAAAAACTGTATGCGTTTTCTCCTGAATATACTCAGGAGAAAATGCATAAGCCCTTTTTGGCCAAGTGCATCATTGTCGAAGTTGTGCCCCTCTTCCTGTGCTTTAAAGGTGATTCCAACGTAACTCTTGAAATCCGTTTCCGGCAATTCTGCCTGGCTTTCAAGTCTGCCTCGTGTCCTTCGCTCAACAGGTTTTTGGACGATAGATGTCCTTTATTATTCTGCCAGTTTGTGAATTGCTGTGCCCCTGAGCTCCGTTTTTTAACTGTTCTTTTCTGAGCTGTACGCAAGTCCAATATTTTGGTTCAGGACATATACTGGTTCCCGGTGGGTGGCGGAGACTTTGGTCAATTCTTTTTCCTCCCGGGAAATAAGAGTGACATATGCCCGTCCAAATGCCTAACAGCTACTCTCTCATTGGTTCTCCCTCTTCCCATTCATCCTCTGCGAAATTGGCAACCTGTGCGAAACAGGAGGTTAAAGGTCCGGTCTCTCCAGGTTGGGAGATTGATAGTAAAGCAGTTGGAAAGTCAAACCGGAGCACCAGGAGAGGGACTATACGTTGAGTTTTAGAGACTATTCGTATTCACAGTGTGTCCATTCTCTAGGTTTCCCATACATGTTATAGCTGTAGTAATATTCCCTTCAACCTGGAGAGTTGGGACCCATGGAATGGGTGCCATGCATTATTGCTTTAAAGGGTCTGCATTTGCTCACCCAATCTCACCAATCCTCTCAGTCCTATGTGTCCAGCCTTATGCCACATGCAGCTGTCATTGTAGATAGGGTCATTCCAGGTTTCATCAGAGACCCTGAAGGAATTATAAAGAATTTCCCTGTTTTTTTGTTTTTCAAATTCCTTTTTATAGTGGGTTTGAGCTGATTCTCGCTGCCATGTTTATGCCAGTCTAGACGCACTTGATTCCTTGAAAGAGACATATCAATACATAGGTTTTAAGATTCTTACTAGTCAGATATATTGCTCTGCGGGAAATATGGGGTTTTGAGTCCCTTTCCCTGAGGAAGGTGTAGGTCTTGTCTATTCCATACTTGGTTCTTGGAACTCTACCTGTGCATATATCAAACTCTGGTTTTATGCATCACCCCACCTCTCCATCAATCTTAAGCAGGCATAAGAGTGTTTTCTAAATGTGAGACTCTCTTCTCTTTCCTAACTCAGTTCATGTGCAGCCATTTTTACATGATCTTCATAAGTGATATCATATGATACGTTTCTTTTTCTGTGTGATTTATTTCACTTAGAATCATCGTACCTGAATCCACTCATTTAGCTGCTACTGGTCTTATGACATTGATTTCATGGCTGAGGGATATTCCATCATACGTAAGTACCACAATTTTTTGAACCTTTTTTATATTTCCTGGGATATTTAAGGTGTACCCAAGTTGAGGTTCTTGTAAGCAGTGCAGCCCTAAATTTTGGGGTGGCTCTGTCTTATTGATTTTCAGTTTTCCCAAGGTATATTCCCTTGACTGGAAGTGTCCTTGGCTCTGTATCTCTGTTGTTTACTTGTTTTAGGGAACACAGTGCTCTCCTCCAGAGAGGCAGTTGGCAATTTACATCCCGCCCATCAGCATAACAAGGCTCCCTGTTCTCCAGGGCCTGTCTTGCCTTTCTGGTTTTTACACATATTGTGGATGTCCCTTTTGACTGGTGGGAAGTGATACTTCTTTGTAGTGAAGATTTGCATTGCCCACTTGCTTGCTTGGCCAAAAAGGGCGTATGGGTTGTCTCCTGAATATATTCAGGAGAAAATGCATACGCCCTTTTTAGCCAAGTGCATCATTGTCGAAGTTGTGCCCCTCTTCCTGTGCTTTAAAGGCGATTCCAACGTACCTCTTGAAATCTGTTTCCTGCAATTCTGCCTCCCTTTCAAGTTTGCCTCGTTGCCTTCCCTCAGCAGAATTTTGGACGATAGTTGCCCTTTATTACTCTGCCAGTTTGTGAATTGCTGTGCCCCTGAGCTCCATATTTAACTCGTTTTTTCTGAGCTGAACGCAAGTCAAATATTTTGGTTCAGAACATATACTGGTTCTCGGTGTGTGGCTGAGACTTTGGTCAATTCTTCTTCCTCCCTGGAAATAAGAGTGACATATGCCCGTCCAAATGCCTAACAGCTACTCCCTCTTTGTTTCTCCCTCTTCCCTTTCATCCTTTGCCAAATTGGCAACCTGTGAGAACCAGGAGGTTAAAGGGGCTGTCTCTCCAAGTTGGGAGATTGATAGTAAAGCAGTTGGAATGTCAAACCGGAGCACCAGGAGAGGGATTATTTGTTGAGTTTTAGAGACCTTTCGTATTCACAGTGTGTCCATTCTCTATGTTTCCCGTACATGTAATAGCTGTAGTAATATTCCCTTCAACCTGGAGAGTTGGGACCCATAGAATGGGTGCCCCTCATTATTGCTTTAAAGGGTCTGCATTTGCTCACCCTATCTCACCAATCCTCTCAGTCCCAAGTGTCCAGCCTTATGCCACATCCTGCTGTCATTGTAGATAGGGTCATTCCAGGTTTCATCAGAGACCCTGAAGGAATTGAAAGAAATTTCCCTGTTTTTTTGCTTTGTTTGAAATTCCTTTTTATAGTGGGTTTGAGCTGATTCTCACTGTCATGTTTATGCCAGTCTAGACACACTTGATTCCCTTATGGAGACATATCAATACATAGGTTTTATGATTCATACTTTTAAGATATATTACTCTGTGGTGAATATGGGGTGTTGAGTCCCTTTCACTGAGGAAGGTGTAGGTTTTGTCTATTTCGTATTTGGTTTTTGGAACGGTACCTGTACTAATATCAATCTCTGATTTTATGCATCACCCCACCTCTCCTTCTCCCTTAAGCAAGCATAAGCGTTTTTTTTTTTAAATGTGAGTCTCTCTTTTCTTTCCTAACTCAGTTCATGTGTAGCCATGTTTACAGGATCTTCATAAGTGATAACTTATGATAAGTTTCTTTTTCTGTGTGACTTATTTCACTTAGAATTATCGTACCTGAATCCACTCATTTTGCTGCTACTGGCCTTATGACATTGATTTCATGGCTGAGGGATATTCCATCATATGTAAGTACCACAATTTCTTGAACCATTTTTGTCTTTCCTGGGATATTTAATGTGTACCCAAGTTGAGGTTTTTCTAAGCAGTTCAGCCCTGAATTTTGGTGTGGATCTGTCTTATTGATTTTCAGTTTTCCCAAGGTATATTCCCTAGACTGGAAGTGCCCTTGGCACTGTAGCTCTGTTGTTTACTTGTTTTAGGGAACACAATGCACTCCTCCAGAGAGGCAGTTGACAATTTACATCCCGCCCATCAGCATAACAAGGCTCCCTGTTCTCCAGGGCCTGTCTTGCCTTTCTGGTTTTTACCCATTTTGTGGATGTCCCTTTTGACCGGTGGGAAGTGATACTTCTTTGTAGTGCAGATTTGCATTGCCCGCTTGCTTGCTTGTCCAAAAAGGGCATATGCGTTTTCTCCTGCATATATGCACGTGAAAACCCATATGCCCTTTATGGCCATTTCCATAATTTTCGAAGTTGTAATGCTTTTCTTGTGTTTAAAGGTGATTCCAATGTACCTCTTGAAATCTATTTCATGCCATTCTGCCTCATTTTCCCTTCCGCCTCGTGGCTTTCCCTCTACAGATTTTTCGAAGAGAGTAGTCCTTTATAACTCTACAGCTTAGTGAATTGCTGTGGCCCTGAGCTCCATTTTTCAACTTGCGTTTTTGTGATCTGACCGCAAATCAACTGTTTTGCTTCTGGACTTATACTGGTTCTGGGGTGCAGGCTGAGACTTTGCTTAATTCCTCTTTGTGATGGAAAATTAGAGAGACATGTGGCCGTCCAAATGCCTACAGCTACTCTCTCATTGGTTCTCTCTCTTCCCTTATATCCTCTGCACAATTTGCCAACTGTGCGTACCAGGAGGATATAGGGGCTGACTTTCCAAGTTGGGAGATTGATAGTAAAGCAGTTGGAATATCAAACTGGAGCACAAGGAGAGAAAAAAGTAGTAGAGTTTTACAAACCTTTCACCATCAGATGGTTTCCATTCTCTAGGTTCCCATACACGTTATAACTGTAGTGATATTCCCTTCTACCTGGAGAGATGGGAACCATGGAATGGGTGGCAGGCATTATTGCTTTAAAGGGTCTGCATTTTTTCACCCAATCTCACCAATCCTCTCAGTCCCAAGTGACCAGCCTTATGCCACATCCAGCTGTCATTGTAGATAGGGTCATTCCAGGTTTCATCAGAACCCCTGAAGGTATTGTGTAAGAATTTTACTGTTTTTATGTTTTGTTTTGAAATTCATTTTTATAGTGGGTTTGAGCTGATTCTCACTGCCATGTTTATGTCGTTCTAGACACACTTGGTTCCCTTATGGAGACATATCAATACATAGGTTTTAAAATTCTTACTAGTCAGATATATTTCTCTGAGGGGAATACGGATGTTTAGTTCCGTTCACTGAGGAAGGAGTAGGGCTTGTCTCTTCTGTTTTTGGATTATGGAACGGTACCTGTGCTAATATCAATCTTATGTTTTGTGCATCTCCCCACATCTCTTTCCCCTTAAGCAAGCATTAGATTGTTTTCTAAATCTGATACTCTGTTCTCTTCCCTAAATCAGTTCATATGTAGCCATGTTTACATTCCCTTCATAAGTGATATCTTATGTCAGAATGCACCATGGCCGTTCTCATAATAATGCTCCATGAGCCCTGTCATCACAATGCACCATGCCCTGGTTATCACAATGCTCCATGTCCCTTGTCATCACAATTCTCCACGTCCTTGTAATGACAAGGCTACATGACAATTCTCATCAAAATGTTACATGCTCTTGTCATCACAATTCTCCATCCACTTAACATTGCAATGCTCCATGCACTTGTCATCACAATGCTCCATGCACATGTCATCACAAACCTCCATGCCCTTGTCATCACAATGCTCCATTACCTTTGTCATCAGAATCCTCCATGACACTTGGCATCACAATGCTCCATGCCATTGTCATCAGAGCGGGCCACTACATACGTCATCAGAATGCTCCCTGACACCTCTCTTCACAATACTGCATGACCTGGTCATCACAATGCTCCATGCCCTTGTCATCACAATGCGCCATTCCAACTGTCATCGCAATAATCCATGAAACATATTAGACCATTGTTCCATGCTCTTGTCATCACAATGCTCCATGCTCTTGTTATCACAATTCTTCATGACCCCTGTCATCACAATGCTCCATGACACTTGTCAGTATGTTCCTTGAACCTTGTCATGACAAGGCTCCATGCCATTTTCATCACAATGTTCCATGCCCTTTCCATCACAGTGCTCCAAGACCCATGAAATCACAATGCTCCATGCCCATGTCATCACAGAACTCAAGGACGCATGCCATCAGAATGCTCCTTGGTCTTCTCCTCACAATGTGCCATGCCCTTGTCATCACAATGTTCCAAGACCCCTGTAATCACAATGCTCCATGCCCCTTTTCATCAGTATGCTCTATGAGACTTGTCATCACAAGGCTCCATGGTTTTGTCATCACAATGCTCCAGGACCTTGTCATCACAATGCTTCTCGACCTTGTCATGAAAATTTTCAATGGCCCTTGTCATCATAATGCTCCAAGCCCTAATTATCAAAATGCTCCATTATATTTGTCCTCACATTTCTCCATTAAATTTGGCTTCACAATGCTCCATGCCATTGTCATCACAATGGACCATGACATATGTCATCACAGTGCTCCCTGACAGCTGTCTTCACAATACTCCTTGACCTTCTCATCACAATGCTCCATGCCCTTGTCATCACAATGCACCATGCCCAATGTTATCACAATAATCCATGAAACTTGTCAGACCAATGCTCCATGCCCCTGTCAACACAATGCTCCATGCCCTTGTCATCACAATGCTCCATGACCCCTGTCATCACAATGCTCAGTGACTCCATTCATCTCAATGATTCATAACGTTTGTCATCACAATTGTCCATGCCCGCGTTATCACAAGGCTCTGTGACTTTTGTAACCACAATGTTCCATGAACTTTTGATCACAATTCTTTGTGACCCTTGTCATCACAATGCTCCATGTCTTTGTCAGAACAATGGTCTATGACCATTGTCATCACAATGTGCCACGTGCATTTCATCACAGCCGACCACAAACTTTTCATTGCAATGCTCCATAAACCTTGTAATCACAATGATCCTTGGACTTATCATCAAAATGCTCTCTCACCAGAGATATCACAATGTTCCATCACTAGTCATCACAATACTCCCTCACACCTGGAATCACAATGTTCCATGACCCTGTCATCACAGTGCTACATCCACTTATCTGCACAATGTTCCATGACCCCTGACATCACAATGTTCCATAACCCCTGTCAGCAAAATGCTCCATGACCCTTTTCATCCCAAAGATCCAAGACCCCTGACATCACAATGTTCTATAAACACTGCGATCACAATATTCCATTACAATTCTTATCATATTGCTGCATGACCCGTTCATCAAAATGCTCCCTGCCCTTCTCCTCACAATGCACCATGCCCTTGTAATCAAAATGCTCCATGATTTGTCATCACAAAGCTCCATGTCCCATGGCATCACAATGCTCCATGTCACTGTCATCACAGTGCTCCCTGAACCCTCTCATCACATTGCTCCATGTCCTTGTCATCACAAAGCTCCATGACACTTGTCATCACAATGCTCGATGCCCTTCTCATGACAATGCCCCATGCCTTTTTCATTACAATCCTGCATGACCCATGTATCACAGTGTTCCGTGCCCTTGTCATCACAATGCTCCATGCCCACTCTCATCACAGTAATCCATGAAACATTTCAGACCAATGTTCCATACCCTTCTCATCAAAATGCTCCATTACCCCTGTCATAACAATGCACCATGACTCTTGGCATCACAATGTTCCACTACATAATCATCACAAGGTTCCATGACACTTGTCATCACAATGCTCAAGACCCCTGAAATCAAAATGCTGCATGCCCTTGTCATCACAAAGCTCCATGACGCATGTCATCAGAAAGTTCCATGGCCTTCTCATCACAATGCTCCATTCCCATGTCATCACAATGCTCCAAGACCCTTGTAATCACAGTGCTCCATGATCCTTTCATCTCAATGCTCCATGAACCCTGTCATCACAATACACCATGCCCATCATCATAATGCTTCAGGCTATTGTTATCACAATGAAATCAATATTCTCCGTGACCTCTGTCATCATAATGCTCCAAAGCCTTGTGATCACAATGTTCAGTAACACTTATCATCTCAACACCCCATGACACTCATCATCACAATTAACCACGGTCTTCTCATCACAATGCTCCATGATCGTTGTCATCACAATGCTCAATACACTTGTCATCACAATGCTCCCTGACACTTGTCGTCAGTATGCTCCTTGAACCCTGTCATGAAAAGGTTTCATGCCTTTTTCATCACAGTGATCCATGCCCTATTCATCATAATGCTCCAAGATCCCTGTAATCACAATGCTCCATGCCCTTGTCATTAAAAAGCTCCATGACGCATGTCATCAGCATGCTTCATGGCCTTCTCATCACAATGCTCCATGCCCTTCTCATCACAATGCTCCAAGACCCCTGTAATCACAATGCTCCATGCCCATTTTCATCAGAATGTTCCATTAGACTTGTCATCACAATGCTTAATGCGCTTGTCAGCACAATGCTCCATGACCCCTGTCATCACAATGCTCAGTGACTCCAGTCATCACAATGATTCATAACGTTGTCATCACAATTGTCCATGCCCGCGTCATCACAAGGCTCTGTGACTTTTGTAACCACAATGTTCCATGAACTTTTCATCACAATTCTCTGTGACCCTTGTCATCACAATGCTCCATGTCTTTGTCAGAACAATGGTCTATGACCATTGTCATCACAATGTGCCACGCGCATTTCATCACAGCCGACCACAAACTTTTCATTGCAATGCTCCATAAACCTTGTAATCACAATGGTCCATGGACTTCTCATCAAAATGCTCTCTCACCAGAGATATCACAATGTTCCATCAGTAGTCATCACAATACTCCCTGACACCTGGAATCACAATGTTCCATGACCCTGTCATCACAGTGCTACATCCACTTATCTGCACAATGTTCCATGACCCCTGACATCACAATGTTCCACAACCCCTGTCAGCAAAATGCTCCATGACCCTTTTCATCCCAAAGATCCAAGACCCCTGATATCACAATGTTCTATAAAAACTGCCATCACAATATTCCATTACAATTCTTATCAAATTGCTGCATGACCCGTTCATCAAAATGCTCCCTGCCCTTCTCATCACAATGCACCATGCCCTTGTCATCAAAATGCTCCATGACTTGTCATCACAAAGCTCCATGTCCCATTGCATCACAATGCTCCATGTCACTGTCATCACAATGCTCCCTGAACCCTCTCATCACATTGCTCCATGTCCTTGTCATCACAAAGCTCCATGACACTTGTCATCACAATGCTCGATGCCCTTCTCATGACAATGTCCCATGCCTTTTTCATTACAATCCTGCATGACCCATGTATCACAGTGTTCCATGCCCTTGTCATCACAATGCTCCATGCCCACTCTCATCACAATAATCCATGAAACATTTCAGACCAATGTTCCATACCCTTCTCATCAAAATGCTCCATTACCCCTGTCATAACAATGCACCATGACTCTTGGCATCACAATGTTCCACTACCTAGTCATCACAAGGTTCCATGACACTTGTCATCACAATGCTCAAGACCTCTGAAATCAAAATGCTGCATTCCCTTGTCATCACAAAGCTCCATGACGCATGTCATCAGAAAGTTCCATGGCCTTCTCATCACAATGCTCCATTCCCATGTCATCACAATGCTCCAAGACCCTTGTAATCACAGTGATCCATGACCCTTTTCATCTCAATGCTCCATGAACCCTGTCATCACAATACACCATGCCCCTCATCATAATGCTTCAGGTTATTGTCATCACAATGAAATCAATATTCTCCATGACCTCTGTCATCATAATGCTCCAAACCCTTGTGATCAATTGTTCAATAACACTTATCATCTCAACACCCCATGACACTCATCATCACAATTATCCACGGTCTTCTCATCACAATGCTCCATGATCGTTGTCATCACAATGCTCAATACACTTGTCATCACAATGCTCCCTGACACTTGTCGTCAGTATGCTCCTTGAACACTGTCATGACAAGGTTCCATGCCTTTTTCATCACAGTGATCCATGCCCTATTAATCACAATGCTCCAAGATCCCTGTAATCACAATGCTCCATGCCCTTGTCATTAAAAATCTCCATGACGCATGTCATCAGCATGCTTCATGGCCTTCTCATCACAATGCTCCATGCCCTTCTCATCACAATGCTCCAAGACCCCTGTAATCACAATGCTCCATGCCCCTTTTCATCAGAATGTTCCATGAGACTTGTCATCACAATGCTTAATGCGCTTGTCAGCACAATGCTCAATGACACATGTCATCACAATGCACCATGTGCTTGTCATCACAGTGCTCCACAATCTTGTCATCACAATGCTCCTTAAAATTTGTCATCACAATGCTCCCTGCCCGTCTCATCACATTGAACAACGCCCTTGCCATCAAAATGCTCCATGACCATTGTCATCACAAAGATCCATGACCCTTAGCATTACAATGCTCCATTTCATTGTCATCACAATGCTCCATGAACGCTCTCATCACATTGCTCCATGCCCTTGTCTTCACAAAGCTCCATGACACATGTCATCAGAAATCTCCATGGCCTTCTCATCACAATGCTGCATGCCCTTGCCATCACAAGGCTCAATTACCACTGTGATAACAATGCTCCAGACCCCTGCCATCACGATGTTCCATGGTCCTGTCATCACAAAACTCCATGACCTTTCTCATCACAATGCTCCAATAACCCTGTAATCACAATCCTCTGTGCCTCTTTTCATCTCAATGATCCATGAACCCTGTCATCACAATGCACCATGCCCATCATCATAATGCTTCATGCTATTGTCATCACAATGAAATCAAAATGCTCCATGACCTCTGTCATAACAATGCTCCAAACACTTGTGATCACAATTTACAATATCACTTTTCATCACAATGTCCCATGACTCTCGTCATCACAATTATCAATGGTCTTCTCATCACAATGCTCCATGACCTTTGTTATCACAATGCTCAATAGACTTGTAATCAAAATGCTCCCTGACACTTGTTGTCTGTATCCTCCTTGAATCCTGTCATGACAAGGCTCCATGCCTTTTTCATCACAATGATCCATGTCCTTTTCATCACATTGCTCCAAGACCCATGTAATCTCAATGCTCCATGCCCTTGTCATCACAAAGCTCAATGACGCATGCCATCAGAATGCTCCTTGGTCTTCTCCTCACAATGCTCCATGCCCTTGTCATCACAATGTTCGAAGACACCTGTAATCACAATGCTCCATGGTTGTCCTCAAATAACTCCATGACGCATGTCATCAGAATGCTCCATGGCCTTCTCATCACAATGCTCCATGCTCTAGTCATCACAGTGCTCCAAGACCCCAGTAATCACAATGCTCCATGCCCCTTTTCATCAGAATGCTCTATGAGACTTGTCATCACAAGTCTCCATGGTCTTCTCATCACAATGCTCCAGGACCTTGTCATCACCATGCTCCATTCCCGTGTAATCACAATGCTCCATGACCCCTGTCATCACAATAATCCATGAAAATTTTCAACCCAATGCACCACGACCTACTCATCACAATGATCCATGGCCAATATCATCACAATGCTCCATGACCACTGTCATCACAACACTCCATGTCACCTGAGAACACAATGATTCGGGACTCTCGTCATCACAATGCTCCATTCCCTAGTCATCACAATGCTCCATGACGAGAGTCATCACAACACTCCATGAACATTTTCAGCCCAGAGCTCCAAGGCCCTTGTCATCACAATGATCCATGCCCTTGTCATCCCAATGTTCCATGACCCCTGTATTCACAATGCTCCGTGACGCTTGTCATCACAGTGCTCCATGACACATGTCATCACAATGCTCCATGCCTTTGTCAGCAAAATGCTACATGACATTGTCATTACAATGCTCTCTGCGCTTGTCATCACAATACTCCATTTCCATTGTCATCACAATCCTCCATGAACCTTGGGATCAGGTTGTTTCATGCCCTTGTCATCATAATGCTCCATGCTCCTTGAAATCAAAATGATCCATGACCTCTGTCATCACAATGCTCCAAACCCTTGTGATCACAGTGTTCCATAACACTTGTCATCACAACGCTCCATGATGCCTGTCATCACAATACTCCATGCCCTTTTCATCGCAATGCTCCATGACCTTTGTCATAACAATTCTCAATACACTTGTCATCAAAATGCTCCCTGACACTTGTCATCAGAATGCTCCTTGAATCCTGTCACGAAAAGGCTCCATGCCCCTTTCATCACAATTCCCCATGCCGTTTTCATCACAATGCTCCATTCCAATTGTCATCAAAATAGTCCACAAGCTTGTCCTCAGAATGCTACATGCCATTGTCATCACAATTCTCCATGCACTAGTCAGCACTATGCTCCCTGACCCTTGTCATCACAATGCTCCAAGCCATTGTCATCACAATGCTCCACTACCTTTCTCATCAGAATACTCCATGACAATAGGCATCACAATGCTCCATGCCATTGTCATCACAATGGGCCATTACATATGTCATCACAATGCTCACTGACGCCTGTCTTCACAATACTGCAAGACCTGGTCATCACAATGCTCCATGCCCTTGTCATCACAGTGCGCCTTTCCAACTGTCATCGCAATAATCCATGAAACTTTAGACCAATGTTCCATGCCCTTGTGATCACAATGTTCCTTGCCCTTGTTATCACAATGCTCCATGACCCCTGTCATCACAACACTCTGTGACTCCAGTCATCACAATGCTTCATGACCTTTTTCATCACAATGGTTTATGCCCTCGCCATCAACAGTCTCTGTGACCATTTTAACCACAATGCTCCATGAACTTTTCATCACAATGCTCTTTGACCCTTGTCATCACAATGCTCTATGCCTTTCTCAGCACAATGCTCCATGACCCTTGTCATCACAATGCTCCATGCGCTTGTCAGCACAATCCTCCATGACACATGTCATCACAATGCTCCATGACCCTTGTCATCACAATGCTCCGTGACTCCAGTCATCTCAAAGCTTCATAACGTTTGTAATCACAATGGTCCATGCCCGCGTGATTACAAGGCTCTGTGACCTTTGAAACCACAATGCTCCATGAACTTTCATCACAATTCCCTGTGACCCTTGTCATCACAATGTTCCATGTCTTTGTCAGAACAATGCTCCATGACCATTGTCTTCTAAATGTGCCACGCGCATTTCATCACAATAGTCCACAACCTTGTCACTGCAATGCTCCATAAACCTTGTAATCACAATGGTCCATGCACTTCTCATCAAAGTGCTCTCTCACCAGAGATATAACAGTGTTCTATCACTAGTCATCACAATTCTCCCTCACCCCTGTAATCACAATGTTCCATGGACCTGTCATCACACTGCTACATCCCCTTATCATCACAATGTTCCATGACCCCTGTCATCAAAATGCTCCATGACCCTTTTCATCCCAAAGCTCCAAGACGCCTGACATCACAATGTTCTATAACCACTGCAATCAAAAAGTTCCTTTACACTATTCATCAAATTGCTGCATGACCCGGTCATCAAAATGCTCCCTGCCCTTCTCATCACAATGCACCATGCCCTTGTCATCAAAATGCTCCATGACTTGTCATCACAAAGCTCCATGACCCTTGGCATCACAATGCTCCATGTCATTGTCATCACAATGATCCATGAACCCTCTCATCACATTGCTCAATGCCCTTGTCATCACAAAGCTCCATGACACTTGTCATCACAATGCTTGATGCCCTTCTCATCTCAATGGTGCATGCTCTTGTCATTACAATCCTGCATGACCCATGTAACATACTGTTCCGTACCCTTGTCATCACAATGCTCCATGCAAACTCTCATCACAATAATCCATGAAACATTTCACAACAATGTTCCATGCCGTTCTCATCACCATGCTCCATTACACCTGTCATAACAATGCACCATGACACCTGTCATTACAATTTTCCACGGCCTAGTCATCACAAGGTTCTATGACACTTGTCATCACAATGCTGAAGACCCCTGTAATCACAATGCTCCATGCCCTTGTCATCACAAAGCTCCATGACGCATGTCATCAGAATGTTCCATGGCCTTCTCATCACAATGCTCCATGCCCTTGTCATGACAATGCACCAAGACCCCTGTAAACACAATGCTCCATGTCCCTTTTCATCTCAATGCTCCATGAAACCTGTCCTCACAATGCCCCATGCCAATCATCATAATGCTTCAGGCTATTGTCATCACAATGAAATCAATATTCTCCATGACCTCTGTCATCATAATGCTCCAAACACTTGTGATCACAATGTTCCATAACACTTATCATCACAACACCCCATGACGATCATCATCACAATTATCCATGGTCTTCTCATCACAATGCTCCATGATCTTTGTCATCACAATGCTCAATACACTTATCATCACAATGCTCCCTGACACTTGTCGTCAGTATGCTCCTTGAACCCTGTCATGACAAGGATCCATGCCTTTTTCATCCCAATGATCCATGCCCTTTTCATCACAATGCTCCAAGATCCCTGTAATCACAATGCTCCATGCCCTTGTCATCACAAAACTCCATGAAGCATATCATCAGAATGCTCCATGACTTTCTCATCACAATGCTCCATGCCCTAGTCATCACAATGCTCCAAGACCCCTGTAATCACAATGCTCCATGCCCCTTTTCATCAGAATGCTCCATGAGGCTTGTCATCACAAGTCTCCATGGTTTCTCTTCACTATGCTCCAGGACCTTGTCATCACCATGCTCCATTCCCTTGTCATCACAATGCACCATGACTTATGTCATCACAATAATCCATGAATATTTTCAGCCCAGTGCTCCACGATCTACTCATTACAATGCTCCATGGCCAATATCATCACAATGCTCCATGACCACTGGCATCACAATGTTCCAAACTCTTGTGATCACAAAGTTCCATAACACTTGTCATCACAACGCTCCATGATGTCTGTCATCACAATACTCCATGCACTTTTCATCACAATGCTCCATGACTTTTGTCATAACAATTCTCAATACACTTGTCATCACAATGCTCCCTGACACTTGTGATCAGTATGCTCCTTGAAACCTGTCACGAAAAGGCTCCATGCCTTTTTCATCGCAATGCCCCATGCCGTTTTCATCACAATGCTCCATGCAGTTGTCATCAAAATACTCCACAAGTTTGTCACAAGAATGCTCCATGACCCTTGTCATCTCAATGCTCCATGAACTTTTCATCACAATGCTCTTTGATCCTTGTCATCACAATTCTCTATGCCTTTCTCAGCACAATGCTCCATGACCCTTGTCATCACAATGCTCCATGCGCTTGTCAGCACAATGCTGCATGAAACATGTCATCACAATGCACCATGCGCTTATCATCACAGTGCTCCACAATCTTGTCATCACAATGCTCCATAAAATTTGTCATCACAATGCTCCATGCACTTCTCATCCAAATGCTCTCTCACCACTGATATCACAATGCTACATCACTATTTGTCACAATACTCCCTCACCCCTGTCATCACAATGATCCATGACTCCTGTTATCACAATGCTAGGTGCACTTATCATCACAATGTTCGATGACCCATGACATCACAAAGTTCCATAACAGCTGTCATCAAAATGCTCCATGACCCTTTTCATCCTAAAGCTCCATGACTCCTGGCATCGCAATGTTCTATAACCCATGTCATCAAAATATTCCATTACACTTTTCATCAAATTACTGCATGAACCTGTCAGCAAAATGCTCCCTGCCCTTCTCGTCACAATGCACCACACCCTTGTCATCAAAATGGTCCATGACATTTGTCATCACAAAGCTCATGACCCTTGGCATCACAATGCTCCATGTCATTGTCATCACAATCCTCCATGAACCCTCTCATCACATTGCTCCATGCCCTTGTCATCACACATCTCCATGACACTTGTCATCACAAAGCTCGATGCCCTTCTCATCACAATGCTCCATGCCCTTGTCATTACAATCGCCCATGACCCATGTATCACAGTGTACGGTGCCCTTGTCATCACAATGCTCCATGCCCACTCTCATCACAATAATCCATGAAACATTTCAGACCAATGCTCAATGCCCTTCTCATCAAAATGCTCCATTACCTCTGTCATAACAATGCTCCATGACCCCTGCCATCACAATGATCCACGGCCTTGCCATGACAAGGCTCCATGACCCTTGTCATCACAATGCTCCAAGATACCTCTAATCACAATTCTACATGCCCTTGTCATCACAGAGCTCCATGACGCATGTCATCAAAATGTTTCATGGCCTTCTCCTCACAGTGCTCAATGCCCTTGTCATCACAATGCTCCAAGACCCCTGTAATCACAATGCTCCATGCACCTTTTAATCAGAATGCTCCATGAGACATGTCATCACAAGTCTCCATGGTCTTCTCATCACAATGCTCCAGGACCTTGCCATCACCATGCTCCATTCCCTTGTCATCACAATCCTCCATGACACCTGTCATCACTATACTCCATGAATATATTCAGCCCAATGCTCCATGACATTCTCATCACAATGCTCCATAACCCCTGTCATCACTACACTCCATGACACCTGACAACACAATGATCCGGGACTCTTGTCATCACAATTCTCCAAGACCCCTGTAATCACAATGCTCCATGACCCCTGTCATCACAATACTCCATGAACATTTTCAGTCCAATTCTCCATGACCCTTGTGATCACAATGATCCATGCCCTTGTCATCCCTATGCTCCATGACCCCTGTATTCACAATGCTCCGTGACACTTGTCATCACAGTGCTTCATGACACCTGTTATCACAATGCTCCATGTCTTTGTCAGCAAAATGCTACATGACCTTGTCATTACAATGCTCTATGCGCTTGTCATCACAATACTCCATTACCATTGTCATCACAATCCTCCATGAACCTTGGGATCACTTTGCTTCATGCCCTTGTCATCACAATGCTCCATGCTCCTTGAAATCAAAATGATCTATGACCGCTGTGATCACAATGCTTCAAACACTTGTGATCACAATGTTCCATAACACTTGTCATCACAACGCTCTATGATGCCTGTCATCACAATACTCCATGCCCTTTTCATCCCAATGCTCCATGACCTTTGTCATCACAATTCTCAATACACTTGTCATCACAATGCTCCCTGACACTTGTCATCAGAATGCTCCTTGAACCCTGTCACGAAAAGGCTCCATGTCTTTTTCATCACAAAGCCCCATGCAATTTTCATCACAATGCTCCATGCCATTGTCATCAAAATACTCCACAAGCTTGTCATCAGAATGCTCCATGACCCTTGTCATCACAATTCTCCATGCACTTGTCAGCACAATGCTCCCTGACACTTGTCATCACAATGCTCCAAGCCATTGTCATCACAATTCTCCATTAACTTTTTCATCAGAATCCTCCATGACACTTGGCATCACAGTGCTCCATGCCATTGTCATCACAATGGGCCATTACATATATCATCACAATACTCCCTGACACCTCTCTTCACAATACTGCATGACCTGGTCATCACAATGCTCCATGCCCTTGTCATCACAATGCGCCATTCCCACTGTCATCACAATAATCTCTGAAAATTATTAGAGCAATGCTCCATGCGCTTTTCATCACAATGCCCCATGACCCCTGTCATCACAATGCTCCGTGACTCCAGTCACCACAATGTTTCATAACGTTTGTCATCAGAATGGTCCATGCCCGCGTCAACACAAGGCTCTGTGACATTTGTAACCACAATGCTCCATGAACATTTCATCACAATGTTCCATGACCCTTGTCATCACAATGCTTCATGTCTTTGTCAGAACAATGCTCCATGACCCTTGTCATCACAATGTGCCATGTCCTTTTCATCACAATGATCCACAACCATGTCATCGCTATGCTCCATAAACATTGTAATCACAGTGCTCCATGCACTTCTCATCCAAGTGCTCTCTCACAGGAGATATCACAATGTTCAATCACTTGTCATCACAATCCTCCCTCACCCCAGTTATCACAATGTTCCATGACCCCTGTCATCACAATGCTACATCCCCTTATCAGCAAAATGTTCCATGACCCCTGACATCACAATGTTCCATAACACTTGTCATCAAAATGCTCCATCACCCTTTTCATCGCAAAGATCCATGACCCCTCACATCACAATGTTCTATAACCCCGTCATCAAAATGTTCCATTACAATTTTCATCAAATTGCTGCATGACCATGTCATCAAAATGCTCTCTGCCCTTCTCAACACAATGCACCACAACCTTGTCATCAAAATGCTCCATGACATTTGTCATCACAAAGCTTCATGACCCTTGGCATCACAATGCTCCATGATATTGTCATCACAATGCTCCATGAACCCTCTCATCACATTGCTCCATGCCCTTGTCATCACAAAGATCCATGACACTTGTCATCACAATGCTCGATGCCCTTCTCATCACAATGCTCCATGCCCTTGTCATTACAATCCACCATGACCCATGTATCACAGTGTACCGTGCCCTTCTCATCACAATGCTCCATGCACACTCTCATCACAATAATCCATGAAACATTTCAGACTAATGTTCAATGCCCTTCTCATCCCAATGCTCCATTACCTCTGTCATAACAATGCTCCATGACCCCTGCCATCACAATGCTCCACGGTCTTGTCATCACAAGGCTCCATGACCCTTGTCATCACAATGCTCCAAGACCCCTGTAATCACAATGCTCCATGACCCCTGTCATCACAGTACTCCATGAACATTTTCAGCCCAATGATCCATGACCCTTGTCATCACAATAATCCATGCCCTTGTCATCCCTATTCTCCATGACTCCTGTATTCACAATTCTCCGTGATGCTTGTCATCACAGTGCTCCATGACACCAGTCATCACAAAGCTCCATGCCTTTGTCAGCAGAATGCTACATGACCTTGTCATTACAATGCTCTATGCGCTTGTCATCACAATACTCCATTACCATTGTCATCACAATCCTCCAAGAACCTTGGGATCGCATTGCTTCATGCCCTAGTCATCACAATGCTCCATGCTCCTTGAAATCAAAATGATCCGTGACCTCTGTCATCGCAATGCTCCAAAACCTTGTGATCACAATGTTCCATAACACTTGTCATCACAACGCTCCATGATGCCTGTCATCACAGTACTCCATGCCCTTGTCATCACAATATTCCATGCCCTTGTTATCACAAGGTTCCAAGACCCCTGTAATCAGAATGCTCCATTACCTTTGTCATCACTATGCTCCATGACACTTGGCATCACAATGCTCCATGCCATTGTCATCACAATGGGCCATTACATATGTCATCACAATGCTCTCTGACAACTCTCTTCAAAATACTCCATGACCTTCTCATCACAATGCTCCATGCCCTGGTCATCACAATGCACCATGTCCACTGTCATCACAATAATCTCTGAAAAGTGTCACCACAACGCTCCATGTCCCTGTCCTCACAATGCTCCATGACCCCTGTCAACTTAATGCTCCGTGACTCCAGTCATCACAATGCTTCATAACGTTTGTCATCACAACAATCCATGCCCGCATCATCACAAGGCTCTGTGACTTTTGTAACCACAAGGCTCCATGAAATTTTCATCACAATGCTCCGTGACCCCTGTCATCACAATGTTCCATGCCTTTGTCAGAACAATGTTCCTTGACCCTTGTCATCACAATGTGCCACGCGTTTTTCATCACAATTATCCACAACCTTGTCATTGCTATGCTCCATAAATCTTGTATTCGCAATGCTCCATGCACTTCTCATCCAAATGCTCTCTCACCTGAGATATCACAATGTTCCATCACTAGTCATCACAATCCTCCCTCAACCCTGTAATCAAAATGTTCCATGACCCCTGACATCACAATATTCCATAACCACTTTCATCAAAATGCTCCATGACACGTTTCAGCCCAAAGCTCCTTGACCCATGGCATCACAATGTTCTGTAACCCCTGTCATCAAAATGTTACATTACACTTTTCATCAAATTGCTGCATGAACCTGTCATCAAAATGCTCCCTCTCCTTCTCATCACAATGCACCACACGCTTGTCATCAAAATGCTCCATGACCGTAGTCATCACAAAGTTCCATCACCCTTGGCATCACAATGCTCCATATCATTGTCATCATAATGCTCCATGAAACCTCTTATCCCATTGCTCCATGCCCTTGTCATCACAAAGCTCCATGACACTTGTCATCACAATGCTCGATGCCCTTCTCATCAAAATGCTCCATGCCTTTTTCATCACAATCCTCCATGACCCATGTATCACAGTGTTCCGTGCCCTTGTCATCACAATGCTCCATGCCCACTCTCATCATAATAATCCATGAAACATTTCAGGCCAATGCTCAATGCCCTTCTCATCAGAATGCCCCATTACCTCTGTCATAACAATGCTGATTACCCCTGCCAACACAATGTTCCACGGCCTTGTCATCACAAGGCTCCATGACCCTTGTCATCACAATGCTCCAAGGCCCCTGTAATCACAATGCTCCATGCCCTTTTCGTCACAAAGCTCCATGACACATGTCATCAGAATGTTCCATGGCCTTCTCATCACAATGCTCCATGCCCTTGTCATCACAATGCTCCAAGACCCCTGTATTCAAAATGCTCCATGCCCCTTTGCATCTCAATGCTCCATGAACCCTGTCATCACAATGCACCATGCCCATCATCATAATGCTTCAGGCTATTGTCATCACAATTAAATCAAAATTATCCATGACCTCTGTCATCATAATGCTCCAAACCCTTGTGATCAAAATGTTCCATAACACTTATCATCACAAATCCCCATGAAGCTCATCATCACAATTATCCATGGTATTCTCATCACAATGCTCCGTGACGTTTGTCATCACAAGGCTCAATACACTTGTCATCACAATGCTCCCTGACACTTGTCGTCAGTATGCTCCTTGAACCCTGCCATGACAAGGCTCCATGCCTTTTTCATCACAATGATCCGTGCCCTTTTCATCACAATGCTCCAAGATCACTGTAATCACAATGCTCCATGTCCTTGTCATCACAAAACTCCATGAAGCATGTCATCAGAATGCTCCATGGCTTTCTCATCACAATGCTCCATGCCCTAGTCATCACAATGCTCCAAGACCCCTGTAATCACAGTGCTCCATGCCCCTTTTCGTCAGAATTCTCCAAGAGACTTGTCATCACAAGTCTCCATGGTCATCTCATCACAATGCTCCAGGACCTTGTCATCACCATTCTCCATTCCCTTGTCATCACAATGCTCCATGACCCCTGTCATCACAATAATCCATTAATATATTCAGCCCAATGCTCCACGACTTACACATCACAATGCTCCATGGCCAATATCATCACAGTGCTCTATGACCACTGTCATCACAACACTCCATGACTCCTGACAGCACAATGATCTGGGACTCTTGTCATCACAATGCTCCATGTCATTGTCATCACAATGCTCCATGAACCCTCTCATAACATTGCTCCATGCCCTTGTCATCACAAAGCTCCATGACACATGTCATCACAATGCTCGATGCCCTTCTCATCACAATGCTCCATGCCCTGTCATTACATTCCTGCATGACCCATGTATTATAGTGTTCTGTACCCTTGTCATCACAATGCTCCATGCCCACTCTCATCACAATAATTCATGAAACATTTCAGACCAATATTCCATGTCCTTCTCATCACAATGCTCCATTACCCCTTTCATAACAATGCACCATGACCCCCGCCATTACAATGTTCCACGGCCTAGTCATCACATGGTTCCATGACAATTGACACCACCATGCTCAAGACGCCTGAAATCAGAATGCTCCATGCCCTTGTCATCACAAAGCTCCATGACGCATGTCATCAGAATGTTCCATGACTTCTCATCTCAATGCTCCTTGCCCTTGTCATCAAAATGCTCCAAGACCACTGTAATCACAATGCTCCATGTCCCTTTTCATATCAATGCTCCATGAACCCTGTCATCACAATGCACCATGCCCATCATCATAATGCTTCAGGCTATTGTCATCACAATGAAATCAAAATGCTCCATGACCTCTGTCATCATAATACTCCGAACCCTTGTGATCACAAAGTTCCATAACACTTATCATCACAACACCCCATGACGCTCATCATCACAATTATCCATGGCATTCTCATCACAGTGCTCTATGATTTTTGTCATCACAATGCTCAATACACTTGTCATCACAATGCTCCCTGACACTTGTCTTCAGTATGCTCCTTGAAACCTGTCATGACAAGGCTCCATGCCTTTTTCATCACAATGATCCATGCCCTTTTCATCACAATGCTCCGTGACTCCTTTAATCACAATGCTCCATGCCTTTGTCAGAACAATGCTCCATAACACTTATCATCACAGTGTGCCATGCACTTTTCATCACAATGATCCACAACCTTGTCATCGCTATGATCCATAAACCTTGTAATCACAATGTTCCATGAACTTCTCATCCAAATGCTCTCTCACCTGAGATATCACAATGTTCCATCACTAGTTATCACAAAGCCCCCTCACCCCTGTAATCACAGTGTTCCATGACCCCTGTCATCACAATGCTACATCCCCTTAGAAGCACAATGTTCCATGACCCCTGATATCACAATGTTCCATAACCCCTGTCATCAAAGTGCTCCATGACACTTTTCATCCCAAAGCTCCATGACCCCTGGCATCACAATGTTCTATAACCCCTGTCATCAAAATGTTCCATTACACTTTTTATCAAATTGCTGCATGACCCTGTCATCAAAATGCTCCCTGCCCTGCTCATCACAATGCACCACACACTTGTCATCAAAATGCTCCATGACCTTTCTCATCACAAAGCTCCATGACCCTTGGCATCACAATGCTCCATGGCTTTGTCATCACAATGCTCAATACACTTGTCATCCAAATGCTCCTTGACACTTGTTGTCTGTATGCTCCTTTTACTCTGTCATGACAGGGCTCCATGCCTTTTTCATCACAATGATCCATGCCATTTTATCACAATGCTTCAAGACCCATGTAATCACGATGCCCCATGCCATTGTCATCACAAAGCTCAATGATGCATGCCATCAGAATGCTCCTTGGTCTTCTCCTCACAATGCTCCATGCCCTTGTCATCACAAAGTTCCAAGACCACTGTAATCACAATGCTCCATGCTCTTTTTCATCACTTTGCTCCATGAGACTTGTCATCACATGGCTCCATGGTTTTGTCATCATAATGCTCCAAGCCCTAGTCATCACAATGCTCCATTATATTTGTCATCATAATCCTCCATTACATTTGGCATCACAATGTTCCCTGCCATTGTCATCGCAATGGACCATGACATATTTCATCACAATGCTCCGTGACACCTGCCTTCAAAATACTCCATGACCTTCTCATCTCATTGCCCCATGCCCTTGTCATCACAATGCACCATGTCCACTGTCATCACAATAATCTATGAAACTTGTCAGACCAATGCTCCATTCCCCTGTCATCACAATGCTCCATGACCTTGTTATCACAGTGCCCCATGACCCCTGTCATCACAATGCTCCGTGACTCCAGTCATCACAATGCTTCATAACGTTTGTCATCACAACGGTCCATGCCCACGTCATCACAAGGCTCTGTGTCCTTTGTAACCACAATGCTCCATGAACTTTTCATCACAATGCTCCGTGACCCTTGTCATCACAATGATCCATGCCTTTGTCAGAACAATGCTCCATGACCCTTGTCATCACAATGTGCCACGCGGTTTTCATCACAATGATCCACAACCTTGTCATCGCTATGCTCCATTAACCTTGTAATCACAATGCTCCATGCACTTCTAATCCAAATGCTCTCGCACCTGGGATATCACAATGATCTATCACTAGATATCACAATCCTCCTCACCCCTGTAATCACAGTGTTCCATGACCCCTGTCATCACAGTTCTACATCCCCTTATCAACACAATGTTCCATGACTCCTGACATCACAATGTTCCATAACCACTGTCATCAAAATGCTCGATGACACTTTTCACCCCAAAGCTCCATGACCCATGGCATCACAATGTTCTATAACCCCTGTCATCAAAATGTTCCATTACACTTTTCATTAAATTGCTCCATGACCCTGTCATCAAAATGCTCCCTGCCCTTCTCATCACAATGCACCACACCCTTGAGATCAAAATGCTCCATGACATTTGTCATCAACAAGATCCATGACAATTGCCATCACAATGCTCCATATCATTGTCATCACAATGCTCCATGAACCCTCTCATCACATTGCCCCATGCCCTTGTCATCACAAAGCTCCATCACAATTGTCATCACAATGCTCCATGCCCTTGTCATTACAATCCTCCATGACCCAAGTATCACAGTGTACCGTGCCCTTGTAATCACAATGCTCCATGCCCACTCTCATCACAATAATCCATGAAATATTTCAGACTAATGGTCAATGCCATTCTCATCACAATGGTCCATTACTTCTGTCGTAACAATGCTCCATGACCCCTGCCATCACAATGTTCCACGGCATTGTCATCACAAGGCTCCATGACCCTTGTCATCACAATGCTCCAAGACCCCTGTAATCACAATGCTACATGCCCCTTTTCATCAGAATGCTCCATGAGATTTCTCATCACAAGTCTCCATGGTCATCTCATCACAATGCTCCAGGACACTGTCATCACCATGCTCCATTCCCTAGTCATCACAATGCTCCATGAACCATGTCATACCAATACTCCATGAACATTTTCAGCCCAATGCTCCATGACCTTCTCATCACAATGCTCCATGACCAATATCATCACAGTGCTCCATGACCACTGTCATCACAACACTCCATGACACGTGACAACACAATGATCCGGAACTCTTGTCATCACAATGCTCCAAGACCCCTGTAATCACAATGCTCCATGATCCCTGTCATCACAATACTCCAGGAAATTTTTCAACCCAATGCTCCATGACCCTTGTCATCACAATGATACATGCCCTTGTCATCCCAATGCTCCATGACCCCTCTATTCACAATGATCCGTGACACTTGTCATCACTGTGCTCCATGACACATGTTATCACAATGCTCCATGCCTTTGTCAGCAAAATGCTACATGACCTTGTCATTACAATGCTCTATGCGCTTGTCATCACAATGCTCCCTGCTCCTTGAAATCAAAATGATCCATGACCTCTCTCATCACAATTCTCCAAACTCTTGTGATCAGTATGTGCTATAACACTTGTCATCACAAAGCTCCATGATGCCTGTCATCACACATACTCCATGCCCTTTTTATAACAATGCTCCATGAATTTGTCATCACCATTCTCAGTACATTTGTCATCACAATGCTCCGTGACATTGTCGTCAGAATGCTCCTTGAACCCTGTCACAAAAAGGCTCCATGCCTTTTTCATCAAAATGCTCCATGCAATTGTCATCAAAATACTCCACAAGCTTGTGATCAGAATGCTCCATGACCCATGTCATCCCAATTCTCCATGCACTTGTCAGCACAATGCTCCCTGAAACCTGTCATCACAATGCTCCAAGCCCTTGTCATCACAATGCTCCATTACCTTTGTCATCAGAATCCTCCATGACACTTGGCATCACAATTCTCCATGCCATTGTCATTACAATGGGCCATTACTTATGTCATCACAATGCTCCCTGACACCTCTCTTCACAATACTGCATGACTTGGTCACCACAATGCTCCATGCCCTTGTTATCACAATGTTCCAAGTCCCCTGTAATCAGAATGCTCCAGACCCCTTTTCATCAGTATGCTCCTTGAGACTTGTCATCACAAGCCTCCATGGTTTTCTCATCACAATGCTCCAGGACTTGTCATCACAATGCTTCACGACACTGTCATGAAAATTCTCAATGGTCCTTGTCAACATAATGCTCCATGCCCTAGTCATCACAATGCTCCATTATATTTGTCATCACATCCTCCATTACAATTGGCATCACAATGCTCCATGCTATTGTCATCACAATGGACCATGACATAGGTCATCACAATGCTCCCTGACACCTGTCTTCACAATACTCCATGCCCTTGTCTTCACAATGCTCCATGCCCTTGTCATCACAATGCACCATGTCCACTGTCATCACAATAATCTATGAAACATGTCAGACCTATGCTCCATGCCCCTGTCATCACAATGCTCCATGCCCTTGTCATCACAATGCTCTATGCGCTTGTCATCACATTACTCCTTTACCATTGTCATCACAATCCTCCATGAAACTTGGGATCACATTGCTTCATGCCCTTGTCATCACAATGCTCCCTGCTCCTTGAAATCAAAATGATCCATGACCTCTCTCATCACAATGCTCCAAACTCTTGTGATCACTATGTTCTATAACACTTGTCATCACAAAGCTCCATGATGCCTGTCATCACACATACTCCATGCCCTTTTTATAACAATGCTCCATGAATTTGTCATCACAATTCTCAGTACACTTGTCATCACAATGCTCCGTGACATTGTCGTCAGAATGCTCCTTGAACCCTGTAAACAAAAAGGCTCCATGCCTTTTTCATCAAAATGCTCCATGCAATTGTCATCAAAATACTCCACAAGCTTGTCATCAGAATGCTCCATGACCCTTGTCATCACAATTCTCCATGCACTTGTCAGCACAATGCTCCCTGAAACCAGTCATCACAATGCTCCAAGCCCTTGTCATCACAATGCTCCATTACCTTTGTCATCAGAATCCTCCATGACACATGGCATCACCATTCTCCATGCCATTTTCATTACAATGGGCCATTACTTATGTCATCACAATGCTCCCTGACACCTCTCTTCACAAAACTGCATGCCCTTGTCATCACAATGCTCCATGCCCTTGTTATCACAATGTTCTAAGTCTCCTGTAATCAGAATGCTCCAGACCCCTTTTCATCAGTATGCTCCTCGAGACTTGTCATCACAAGCCTCCATGGTTTTCTCATCCCAATGCTCCAGGATTTGTCATCACAATGCTTCACGACATTGTCATGAAAATTCTCAATGGCCCTTGTCAACATAATGCTCCATGCCCTAGTCATCACAATGCTCCATTATATTTGTCATCACATCCTCCTTTACAATTGGCATCAAAATGCTCCATGCTATAGTCATCGCAATGGACCATGACATAGGTCATCAAAATGCTCCCTGACACCAGTCTTCACAATACCAAATGCCCTTGTCTTCAAAATGCTCCATGATCCCTGTCATCACAATAATCTATGAAATATGTCAGACCCATGCTCCATGCCCCTGTCATCACAATGCTCCATGCCCTTGTCATCACAATGCTCCATGATCCCTGTCATCACGATGCTCCGTGATTCCAGTCATCACTATGCTTCATAACGTTTGTCATCACAACAGTCCATGCCCGCATCATCACAAGGCTCTGTGACCTTTGTAACCACAATGCTCCATGAACATTTCATCACAATGCCCCGTGACCCTTGTCATCACAATACTCCATGCCTTTGTAAGAACAATGCTCCATGACCCTTGTCATCAAAATGTGCCATGCGCATTTCATCACAATGATCCACAACCTTGTCATCGCTATGCTCCATAAACCTTGTAATCAGAATGCTCCATGCACTTCTCATCCAAATGCTCTCTCACATGAGATATCACAATGTTCCATCACTAGTCATCACAATCCTCCCTCACCCCTGTTATCACAATGTCCCATGAAACCTGTCATCACAATGCTACATCCCCTTATCAGCACAATGTTCCTTGACCCCTGACATCACAATGTTCCATAACCACTGTCATCAAAATGCTCCATGACACTTTTCATCCCAAAGCTCCATGATCCCTGGCATCACAATGTTCTATAACCCTTGTCATCAAAATGTTCCATTACACTTTTCATCAAATTGCTGCATGACCCTGTCATCAAAATGCTCCCTGCCCTTCTCATCACAATGCACCACACACTTGTCATCAAAATCTCCATGACCATTGTCATCACAAAGCTCCATGACCCTTGACATCACAATGCTCCATGTCATTGTCATCACAATGCTCCATGAACCCTCTCATCACATTGCTCCATGCCTTTGTCAACACAAAGCTCCATGACACTTGTCATCACAGTGCTCGTTGCCATTCTCATCACAATGTTCCATGCCCTTGTCATTACAATCCTCCATGACCCATGTATCACAGTGTACCGTGCCCTTGTCATCACAATGCTCCATGCCCACTCTCATCACAATAATCCATGAAACATTTCAGACCAATGCTCAATGCCTTTCTCATCACAATGCTCCATTACCTCTGTCATAACAATGCTCTATGACCCCTGCCATCACAATGTTCCAGGGCCTTGTCATCAAAAGGCTCCATGACCCTTGTCATCACAATGCTCCTAGACCCCTGTAATCACAATGCTCCATGCCCTTGTCACCACAAATCTCCATGATGCATGCCATCAGAAAGTTCTATGGCTTTCTCCTCACAATGCTCCATGCCCTTGTCATCACAATGCTCCACGACCCCTGTAATCACAATGCTCCATGCCCCTTTTCATCAGAATGCTCCATGAGACTTGTAATCACAAGTCTCCATCGTCATCTCATCACAATAATCCAGGACCTTGTCATCAGAATGTTCGATGAAACCTGTCATCACAATACTCCATGAATATTTTCAACCCAATGCTCCATTACCTTCTCATCACAATGCTCCATGACCAGAATCATCACAATGCTCCATGACGACTGTCATCACAATGCGCCATTCCAACTGTCATCACAAGAATCCATGAAACTTATTTTACCAATGCTCCATGCCCTTGTCATCACAATGCTCCATGCACTTGCTATCACAATGTTCCAAGACCCCTGTAATCAGAATGCTCCAAGCCCCTTTTCATCAGTATGCTCCATGAGACCCATCATCACAAGGCTCCATGGTTTTCTCATCACAATGCTCAAGGACATTGTCATCACAATGCTTCACGACATTGTCATGAAAATTCTCAAAGGCCCTTGTCATCATAATGCTCCAAGCCCTAGTCATCACAATGCTCCATCATATTTGTCATCACAATCCTCCATTACTTTTGGCATCACAATGCACCATGCCATTGTCATCGAAATGAACCATGAAATATGTCATCAAAATGCTCCCTGACACCTGTCTTCACAGTACTCCATGACTTTGTCATCACAATGCTCCATGCCCTTGTCATCACAATGCTCCATGAACCCTGTCAACACAATGCTCTGTGACTCCAGTCATCACAATGCTTCATAACGTTTGTAATCACAACGGTCCATGCCTGCGTCATCACAAGTCTCTGTGACCTTTGTAACCAAAATGCTCCATGAACATTTCAACACAGTGCTCCATGACACTTGTCATCACAATGCTCCATGCCTTTGTCAGAAAAATGCTCAATGACCCTTGTCATCAAAACATGCGACGGGCTTTCCATCACAATGATCCACAACCTTGTAATCGCTATGCTCCATAAACCTTGTAATCACAATGCTCCATGCTCTTCTCATCCAAATGCTCTCTCACCTGAGATATAACCATGTTCCCTCACTAGTCATCACAATTCTCCCTCAACACTGTAATCAAAATGTTCCATGCCTACTGTCATCACCATGATCCATTCCCTTGTCATCACAAGGTTCCATGACCACTGTCATCACAATACTCCATGAACATTTTCAGCCAAATACTCCATGACCTTCTCATCACAATGCTCCATGACAAATATCATTACAATGCTCCATGACCACTGTCATCACAACACTCCATGAAACCCGACAACACAATGATCAGGGACTCTAGTCATTACAATGCTCCATTCCCTAGTCATCACAATGCTCCATGACCCCTGTCATCACAATACTCCATGAACATTTTCAGCCCAATGCTCCATGACCCTTGGCATCACAATGATCCATGCCCTTGTCATCCCAATTCTCCATGACCCCTGTATTCACAATCCTCCGTGACGCTTGTCATCACAGTTCTCCATGACACCAGGCATCACAATGCTTCATGCCTTTGTCAGCAGAATGCTACATGACCTTGTCATTACAATGCTCTATGTGCTTGTCATCACAATACTCCATTACCATTATCATCACAATCCTCCATGAACCTTGGGATCACATTGCTTCATGCCCTTGTCATCACAATGTTCCATGCTCCTTAAAATCAAAATGATCCATGACCTCTGTCATCACAATGCTCCAAACCCTTGTGATCACAATGTTCCATAGCACTTGTCATCACAACGCTCCATGATGCCTGTCATCACAATACTCCATGCACTTTTCATCACAATGCTCCATGACCTTTGTCATCACAATTCTCAATACATTGTCATCACAATGCTCCCTGACATTTGTCGTCAGAATGCTCCTTGAACCCTGTCATGAAAAGTCTCCATGCCATTTTCATCACAATGCCCCATGCCGTTTTCATCACAATGCTCCATGCCATTATCATCAAAATACTCCACAAGCTTATCATCAGAATGCTCCATGACCCTTGTCATCACAATTCACCACGCACTTGTCAGCACAATGCTCCCTGACCCTTGTCATCACAATGCTCCAAGCCATTGTCATCACAATGCTCCATTACATTTGTCTTCTGAATCCTCCATGACACTTGGCATCACAATGCTCAATGCCATTGTCATCACAATGGGTCATTATATATGTTAGCACAATGCTCCCTGACAACTGTCTTCACAATACTGCATCATATGGTCATCACAATGCTCCATGCCCTTGTCATCACAATGCTCGATGCCCTTGTTATCACAATGCTCCATGACCCCTGTCATCACAATGCTCCGTGACTCCAGTCATCACAATGCTTCATGACGTTTGTCATCACAATGGCCCATGCCCTCATCATCAAGAGTCTCTGTGACCTTTTTAACCACAATACTCAATGAACTTTTCTTCACAATGCTCTTTATCCCCTGTCATCACAATTCTCTATGACTTTCTTAGCACAATTCTCTATGACGTATGTCATCAGAATGCTCCATGGCCTTCTCCTCACAGTGCTCCATGCCCTTGTCATCACAATGCTCCAAGACCCCTGTAATCACAATGCTACATGCCCCTTTTTATCAGAATGCTCCATGAGACTTGTCATCACAAGTCTCCATGGTCATCTCATCACAATGCTCCAGGACCTTGTCATCACAATGCTCCATGACACCTGTCATCACAATGCTCTGTGACTCCAGTCATCACAGTGCTTCATAATATTTGTCATTACAATGGTCCATGCCCACGTCATCACAAGGCTCTGTGACCTTTGTATCCACAATGCTCCATGAACATTTCATCACAATGCTCCGTGACACTTGTCATCACAATGCTCCATGCCTTTGTCATTAAAATGCTCCATGACCATTGTCATCACAATGTGCCACGCGCTTTTCATCCCAACGGTCCAAAAATTTGTCATCACAATGCTCCATAAAAATTGTAATCACAATGCTGCATGCCCTTCTCATCACAATGCTCCATTACCCCTGTCATAACAATGCTCCATGACCCCTGCCATCACAATGTTCCACGGCCTTGTCATCACAAGTCTCCATGACACTTGTCATCACAATGCTCCAAGACCCTTTAATCACAATGCTCCATGCCGTTGTCATCACAAAGCTCCATGACACATGTAATGAGAATGTTCCATGGCCGTCTCATCAAAATGCTCCTTGCCCTTGTCATCACAATGCTCCAAAACCCCTGTAAACACAGTGCTCCATGCACCTATTCATCTCAATGCTCCATGAACCATGTCATCACAACACTCCATGACACGTGACAACACAATGATCCGGGACTCTTGTCATCACAGTGCTCCAAGACCCCTGTAATCAAAATGGTCCATGACCCCTGTCATCACAATACTCCATGAATATTTTCAGCCCAATGCTCCATGACCCTTGTCATCACAATGATCCATGCACTTGTCATCCTAATGATCCATGACCCGTGTATTCAAAATGCTCCGTGACAATTGTGTCACAGTTCTCCATGACACCTGTCATCACAATGCTCCATGCCTTTGTCAGGAAAATTCTACATGACCTTGTCATTAAAATGTTCTATGCGTTTGTCAACACAATGCTCCAAGACCCCTGTAATCAAAATGCTACATGCCCCTTTTCATCTCAATGCTCCATGAACTCTGTCATCACAATGCACCATGCCCATCATCATAATGCTTCAGGCTATTGTCATGACAATGAAATCAAAATTCTCCGTGACCTCTGTCATCGTAATGCTCCAAAGCCTTGTGATCACAATGTTCCATAACACTTATAATCACAACACCCCGTGACAATCATCATCACAATTATCCATGGCCTTCTCATCACCATGCTCCATGACCTTTGTCATCACAATTCTCAATACACTTGTCATCACAATGCTCCCTGACACTTGTCGTCAGAATGCTCCTTGAACCCTGTCACGAAAAGGCTGCATGCTTTTTTCATCACATTGCCCCAAGACGTTTTCATCACAATGCTCCATGCCATTGTCATCAAAATACTCCACAAGCTTGTCATCAGAATGCCCCATGAACCTTGTCATCACAATGCTCCAAGCCATTGTCATAACAATGCTCCATTACCTTTGTCATCAGAATCTTTCATGAAACTTGGCATCACAATGCTCCATGCCATTTTCATCACAATGGGCCATAACATATGTCATCACAATGCTCCCTGACACTTCTCTTCACAATACTGCATGAGCTGGTCATCACAATGCTCCATGCCCTTGTCATCACAATGCGCCATTCCAAATGTCATCGCAATAATCCATGAAACATATTAGACCAATGCTCCATGCCCTTGTCATCACAATGCTCCATGTCCTTGTTATCACAATGCTCCATGACCCCTGTCATCACCATGCTCCGTGACTCCAGTCATCACAATGCTTCATGACCTTTGTCATCACAATGGTCCATTACCTCATCATCAACAGTCTCTGTGACATTTTTAACCACAATGCTCCATGAACTTTTCATCACAATGCTCTTTGACCCTTGTCATCACAATGATCTATGCCTTTCTCAGCACAATGCTCCATGCCCTTTTCATCACAATGCTCCATGACCCTGTCATCACAATGCTCCATGAACCCTGTCATCACAATGCTCCATGACACCAGTCTTCACAATACAGCATGACCTCTTTATCACAATGCTCCATGCCCTTGTCACCACAATGCACCATTCCAACAGTCATCGCAATAATCGATGAAAATTATGAGACAAATGATACATGCCCTTGTCATCACAATGCTCCATGCCACTTTTCATCACAATGCTCCATGACCCCGTCATCACAGTGCTCCGTGACTCCAGTCATCACAATGCTTCATGACCTTTGTCATCACAATGGTCCATGCCATCATCATCAACAGTCTCTGTGACCTTTTTAACCACAATGCTCCATGAACTTTTCATCACAATTCTCTTTGACCCTTGTCATCACAATGCTCTATGCCTTTCTCAGCACAATGCTCCATGACCCTTGTCCTCACAATGCTCCATGCGCTTGTCAGCACAATGCTCCATGACACATGTCATCACAATGCACCATGCGCTTGTCATCACAGTGCTCCACAATCTTGTCATCGCAATGTTCCATAAACCTTGTCATCACAATTCTCCATGCACTTCTCATCAAAATGCTTTCTCACCACTGATATCACAATGTTACTTCACTATTCGACACAGTACTCCCTCACCTCTGTCATCACAATGTTCCATGACTCCTGTCATCACAATGCTACATGCACTTATCATCACAATGTTCGATGACCCATGACATCACAATGTTCCATAACCCCTGTCATCAAAATGTTCCTTGACACTTTTCATCAAATTTCTCCGTGACCATGTCATCACAATGCTCCCTGCACTTCTCATTACAATGCACAACCCCCTTGTCATCAAAATGTTCCATGACCTTTGTCATCACAAATATCCATGACCCTTGGCATCACATTGCTCCATGCCCTTGCCATCACTAAGCTCCATGACACATGTGTCATCAGAATGCTCCATGGCCTTCTCATCACAATGCTCCATGACCTTTGTCATCACAATGCTCAATACACTTGTCATCAATATGCTCCATGACACTTGTCTGTATGCTCCTTGAACCCTGTCATGGCAAGGCTCCATGCATTTTTCATCACAATATTCCATGCCCTTTTCATCACAAGGCTACAAGACCCCTGTAATCACAATGCTCCATGCGCTTGTCATAACAAAGCTCAATGACGCATGTCCTCAGAATGCTCCTTGGCCTTCTCTTCACAATGATCCATGCCCTTGTCATCACAATGTTCCAAGACCCCTGTAATCACAATGGTCCATGCCCCTTTTGATCAGTATGCTATATGAGATTGTCATCACAAGGCTCCATGGATTTCTCATCACAATGCTCCAGGACCTTGTCATCACAATGCTTCACGACCTTGTCATGAAAATTCTCAATGGCCCTTGTCATCATAGTGCTCCAAGCCCTAGTCATCACAATGCTCCATTTTATTTGTCATCCCAATCCTCCATTACATTTGACATCACAATGCTCGATGCCATTATCATCGCAATGGACCATGACATATGTCATCACAATGCTCCCTGACACCTGTCTTCACAATAATCCATGACCTTCTCATCACCATGATCCATACCCTTGTCATCACAATGCACCATGTCCATTCTCATCACAATAATCTATGAAACTTGCCAGACCAATGCTCCATGCCCCTGTCATCACAATGCTCCATGACCTTGTTATCACAGTGCTCCATGACCCCTGTCATCACAGTACTCCGTGACTCCAGTCATCACAATGCTTCATAATGTTTGTCATCAAAACGGTCCTTGCCCGTGTCATCACAAGGCTCTGTGACATTTGTAACCAAAATGCTCCATGAACTTTTCATCACAATGCTCCATGACCCTTGTCATCACAATGCTTCATGCCTTTGTCAGAACAATGCTCCATGACCCTTGTCATCACAATGTGCCACGTGCTTTTCATCACATTGGTCCACAACCTTGTCATCGCTATGCTTCATAAACCTTGTAATCCCAATGCTCCATGCACTTCTCATCCAAATGCTCTCTCACCAGAGATATCACAATGTTCCATCACTAGTCATCACAAGACTCCCTCACCCCTGTTATCACAATGTTCCATGAGCCCTGTCATCACAGTGCTACATAACCTTACCATCACAATGTTCCATGGTCCGTGACATCACAATGTTCCATAACCCTGTAATCAAAATGCTCCATGACACTTTTGATCACAAAGCTCCATGACCCCTGACATCACAATGTTCTATAACCCCTGCCTTCAAAATATTCCATTATATTTTAATCAAATTGCTGCATGAACCTGTAATCAAAATGCTCCCTGCCCTTCTCATCACAATGCACCACACCATTGTCATCGAAATGCTCCCTGTTATTTGTCATCACAAATCTCCATGACCCTTGGCATCACAATGCTCCATGTCATTGTCATCACAAAGCTCCATGAACACTCTCATCACATTGCTCCATGCCCTTGTCATCACAAAGCTCCATGACACTTGTCATCACAATGCTCGATGCCCTTCTCATCGCAATGCTCCATGTCCTGGTCATTACAATCCTCCATGAACCATGTATCACAGTGTTCCGTGCCCTTGTCATCCCAATGCTCCATGCCCACTCTCATTACAATAATCCATGATATATTTTAGACCAAAGCTCAATGGCCCTCTCATCACAATGCTCCATTACCTCTGTCATAACAATGCTCCATGACACCTGCCATCACATTGTTCAACGGCATGCCATCACAAGGCTCCATGATCCTTGTCATCACAATTCCCCAAGACCCCTGTAATCACAATGCTCCATGCCCTTGTCATCACAGTGCTCCATGATGCATGTCATCAGAATTTTCCATGGCCTTCTCATCACCATGCTCCATGCCCTAGTCATCACAATGCTCCAAGACCCCAGTAATCACAATGCTCCATTCCCCTTTTCATCTCAATGCTCCATGAACCCAGTCATCACAATGCACCATCCCCATCATCATAATGTTTCATGCTATTGTCATCACAATGAAATCTAAATTCTCCATGACATCTGTCATCATAATGCTCCAAAACCTTGTGATCACAATCTTCCATAAGACTTATCATCACAACACCCCATGACGCTCATCATCACAATTATCCATGGTCTGCTCATCACAATGCTCTATGACCTTTGTCATCAAATGCTCAATACACTTGTCATCACAATGCTACCTGACACTTGTCGTAAGTATGCTTCTTGAACACTGTCATGACAAGGCTCAATGCCTTTTTCTTCACAATGATACATGCCCTTTTCATCACAATGCATCAAGACACCTGTAATCACAATGCTCCACGACCTACTCATCACAATTCTCCATGGCCAATATCATCACAATGCACCATGACCACTGTCATCTCAACACTCCATGACACCTGACAACACAATGATCCGGAATTCTTGTCATCAAAATGCTCCATTCCCATGTCATCACAATGCTCCATGACCTCTGTCATCACAATACTCCATGAACATTTTCAGCCCAATGCTCCATGACCCTTGCCATCACATTGAACCAAGCCCTTGTCATCCCAATGCCCCATGACCACTGTATTCACAATGCTCCGTGACGCTTGTCATCACAGTGCTCCATGACACCTGTCATTCCAATGCTCCATGCCTTTGTCAGCAAATGCTACATGACCTTTTCATTACAATGCTCTATGCGCTTGTCATCACAATACTCCTTTACCATTGTCATCACAATCCTCCATGAACCTTGGGATCACATTGCTTCATACCCTTGTCATCACAATGCTCCATGCTCCTTGAAATCAAAATGATCCATGACCTCTGTCATCACAATGCTCCAAACCCTTGTCATCACAATGTTCCATAACACTTGTCATCACAACGCTCCATGATGCCTGTCATCACAATACTCCACGGCCTTTTCATCACAATGCTCCATAACTTTTGTCATCACAATTCTAATACACCTGTCATTACAATGCTTCCTGACACTTGCCGTCAGAATGCTCCTTGAAACCTGTCACGGAAAGGCTCCATGCTTTTCTCATCACAATGCCCCATGCCGTTTTCATCACAATGCTCCATGCCATTGTCATCAAAATACTCCACAAGATTGTCATCAGAATGTTCCATGACCTTTTTCATCACAATTATCCATGCACTTGTCAGCACAATGCTCCCTGAACCTTGTCATCACAATGCTCCAAGCCATTGTCATCACAATGCTAAATTACATTTGACATCACAATGCTCCGTGACTCCAGTCATCACAATGCTTCATAACGTTTGTCATCACAACGGTCCATGCCCGCGTCATCACAAGGCTGTGTGACTTTTGTAACCACAATGCTCCATGAACTTTTCATCACAATGCTCCATGACACTTGTCATCACAATGCTCCATGCCTTTGTCAGAACAGTGTTCCATGACCATTGTCATCACAATGTGCCATGCGCTTTTCATCACAATGATCCACAACTTTGTCATCGATATGCTCCATAAACCTTGTAATCCCAATGGTCCATGCACTTCTCATCCAAATGCTCTCTCACCTGAGATATCACAATGTTCCATCACTAGTCATCACAATCCTCCCTCAACCCTGTAATCACAATGTTCCATGACCCGTGACATCACAATATTCCATAACCACTGTCATCACAATGCTCCATGACACATTTCATCCCAAAGCTCCATGACCCATGGCATCACAATGTTCTGTAACCCCTGTCATCAAAATGTTACATGACACTTTTCATCAAATTGCAGCATGAACCTCTCATCAAAATGTTCCCTTTCCTTCTCATCACAATGCACCACACGCTTGTCATCAAAATGCTCCATGACTGTTGTCATCACAAAGCTCCATGACCCTTGGCATCACAATGCTCCATGTCATTGTCATCACAATCCTCCCTGAACGCTCTCATCCCATTGCTCCATGCCCTTGTCATCACAATGCTCCATGACACTTGTCATCACAATGCTCGATGCCCTTCTTATCAAAATGCTCCATGCCCTTTTCATCACAATCCTCCATGACCCATGTATCACAGTGTTCCGTGCCCTTGTCATCACAGTGCTCCATGCCCACTGTCATCACAATAATCCATGAAAACTTTCGGGCCAATGCTCAATGCACTTCTCATCACAATGCTCCATTACCTCTGTCATAAAAATGCTCCATGACCCCTGCCATCACAATGATCCACGGCCTTGTCATCACAAGGCTCCCTGACCCTTGACATCACAATGCTCCAAGGCCCCTGTAATCACAATGCTCCATGCCACTTTGCATCTCAATGCTCCATGAACCCTGTCATCACAATGCACCATGCCCATCATCATAATGCTTCAGGCTATTGTCATCACAATTAAATCAAAATTATCCATGACCTCTGTCATCATAATGCTCCAAACCCTTGTGATCACAATGTTCCATAACACTTATCATCACAAATCCCCATGACGCTCATCATCACAATTATACATGGTATTCTCATCACAATGCTCCATGACCTTTGTCATCACAATGCTCAATACACTTGTCATCACAATGCTCCCTGACACTTTTCGTCAGTATGCTCCTTGAACCCTGTCATGACAAGGCTCCATGACTTTTTCATCACAATGATCCGTGCCCTTTTCATCACAATACTCCAAGATCACTGTCATCACAATGCTCCATGTGCTTGTCATCACAAAACTCCATGAAGCATGTCATCAGAATGCCCCATGGACTTCTCATCACAATGCTCCATGCCCTAGTCATCAAAATGCTCCAAGACCCCTGTAATCACAATGCTCCATGCCCCTTTTCATCAGAATGCTCCGTGAGAATTCTCATCACAAGTCTCCCTGGTCATCTCATCACAAAGATCCAGGATATTGTCATCACCATTCTCCATTCCCTTGTCACCACAATGCTCCATGACCCCTGTCATCACAATAATCCATTAACATATTCAGCCCAATGCTCCATGACCTACACATCACAATACTCCATGGCCAATATCTTCACAAGCCTCCATGACCACTGTCATCACAACACTCCATGACTCCTGACAACACAATGATCCGGGACTCTTGTCATCACAGTGCTCCATTCCCTACTCATCACTATGCTCCATGACCCATGTCATCACAACACTCCATGAACATTTTCAGCCCAGTGCTCCATGACACTTGTCATCACAATGATCCATGCCCTTGTCATCCCAATGCTCCATGACCCCTGTATTCACAATAGTCCATGACGCTTGTCATCACAGTGCTCCATGACACATGTCATCACAATGCTCCATGCCTTTGTCAGCAAAATGCTACATGACCTTGTCATTACAATGCTCTATGCACTTGTCATCACAATACTCCATTTCCATTGTCATCACAATCCTCCATGAACCTTGGGATCACATTGCTTCATGCCCTTGTCATCACAATGCTCCATGCTCCTTTAAATCAATATGATCCATTACCTCTGTCATCACAATGCTCCAAACCCTTGTGATCACAATCTTCCATATCACTTGTCATCACAACGCTCCATGATGCCTGTCATCACAATACTCCATGCCCTTTTCATCACAATGCTCCATAACCTTTGTCATAACAATTCTCAATATACATATCATCACAATGCTCCCTGACATTGTCATCAGAATGCTCCTTGAAACCTGCCACGAAAAGGCTCCATGCCTTTTTCTTCACAATGCCCCATGCCATTTTCATCACAATGCTCCATGCCATTGTCATCACAATGCTCCTTGCGCTTGTCAGCACAATGCTCCATGACACATGTCATCACAATGCACCATGCGCTTGTCATCACAGTGCTCTACAATCTTGTCATCACAATGCTCCATAAACATTGTCATCATAATCCTCCATGCACTTCTAATCAAAATGCTCTCTCACCACTGATATCACAATGCTACATCACTATTTGTCACAATACTCCCTCCCACCTGTCATCACAATGTTCCATGACTCCTGTCATCACAATGCTACATGCACTTATCATCAAAATGTTCGATGACCCCTGACATCACAATGTTCCATAACACCTGTCCTCAAAATATTCCATGAAAATTTTCAACAAATTGCTCCATGAACCTGTCATCACAATTCTCCCTGCCCTTCTCGTCACAATGCACAACGCCCTTGCCATCAAAATGCTCCATGACCTTTGTCATCTCAAAGAGCCCTGACCCATGGCATCACAATGCTCCATGTCATTGTCATCACAATGCTCCATGACACATGTCATCAGAATGCTACATGGCCTTCTCATCACAATGATCCATGCCCTTGCCATCACAATGCTCCATTACCACTCTCATAACAATGCTCCATGCCCCTGCCATCACGATATTCCATGGCCTTGTCATCACAAGGCTCCATGACCCTTCTCATCACAACACTCCAAGAACCCTGTAATCACAATGCTCCATGCCCTTTTTCATCTCAATGATCCATTAACCCTGTCATCACAATGCACCATGCCTATCATCATAATGCTTCATGCTATTGTCATCACAATGAAATCAAAATGCACCATGACCTCTGTCATAACAATGCTCCAATCCCTTGTGATCACAATATTCCATAACACTTGTCATCACAATGCCCCTTGACGCTCGTCATCACAATTATCCTTGGTCTTCTAATCACAATGCTCCATGACCTTTGTCATCACAATGCTCAATACACTTGTCATCAAAATGCTCCCTGACACTTGTTGTCTGTATGCTCCTTGAACTCTGTCATGACAAGGCTCCATGCCTTTTTCATCACAGTGATCCATGCCCTTTTCATCACAATGCTCCAAGACCCATGTAATCAAAATGCTCCATGCCCTTGTCATCACAAATCTCAATGACGCATGCCATCAGAATGCTCCTTGGTCTTCTCCTCACAATGTTCAATGCCCTTTTCATCACAATGCTCCATGACATTGTTCATCACAGTTCTCAATACACTTGTCATCACAGTGCTCCCTGACACTTGTCGTCAGAATGCTCCTTGAACTCTGTCATGAAAAGGCTCCATGCCTTTTTCATCACAATGCCCCATGCCGTTTTCGTCACACTGCTCCATGCCATTGTCATCATAATACTCCACAAGTTTGTTATCAGATTGCTCCATGACCCTTGTCATCACAATTCTCCATGCACTGGTCAGCACAATGCTCCTTAACCCTTGTCATCACAATGCTCCAAGCCATTGTCATCACAATGCTCCATTACTTTTGTCATCAGAATCATCCATGACACTTGGCATCACAATGCTCCATGCCATTGTCACCACAACGGGCCATTACATATGTCATCACAATGCTCCCTGACAGCTGTCTTCACAATACTGCATGACCTGGTCATCACAATGCTCCATGCCCTTGTCATCACAATGTGCCATTCCAACTGTCATCGCAATAATCCATGCAACTTATTAGACCAATGTTCCATGCCCTTGTCATCACAATGCTCCATGCCCTTTTTATCACAATGCTCCATTACCCCTGTCATCACAATGCTCCGTGACTCCAGTCATCACAATTCTTCATGACCTTTGTCATCACAGTGGTCCATGCCCTCATCATCAACAGTCTCTGTGACCTTTTTAACCAAAATGATCCATGAACTTTTCTTCACAATGCTCTTTATCCCCTGTCATCACAATGCTCTATGACTTTCTCAGCACAATGCTGCATGACATATGTCATTAGAATGCTCCATGGCCTTCTCCTCACAATGCTCCATGCCCATGTCATCACAATGCTCCAAGACCCCTGTAATCACAATGCTCCATGCCCCTTTTCATCAGAATGCTCCATGAGACTTGTCATCACAAGTCTCCATGGTCAACTCATCACAATGCTCCAGGACCTTGTCATCACAATGCTCCATGACACCTGTCATCACAATGCTCTGTGACTCCAGTCATCACAATGCTTCATAATATTTGTCATCACAATGTTCCATGCCCGCATCATCACAAGGCTCTGTTACCTTTGTATCCACAATGTTCCATGAACATTTCATCACAATGCTCCGTGACCCTTGTCATCACAATGCTCCATGCCTTTGTCATTAAAATGCTCCATGACCATTGTTATCACAATGTGCCACGTGCTTTTCATCCCAACGGTCCAAAAATTTGTCATCACAATGCTCCATTACCCCTGTCATAACAATGCTCCATGACCCCTGCCATCACAATGTTCCACGGTCTTGTCATCACAAGGCTCCATGACACTTGTCATCACAATGCTCCAAGACCCCTTTAATCACAACGCTCCATGCCGTTGTCATCACCAAGCTCCATGACACATGTCATCAGAATGTTCCTTGGCCTTCTCATCAAAATGCTCCATGCCCTTGTCATCACGATGCTCCAAAACCCCTGTAAACACAGTGCTCCATGCCACTTTTCATCTCAATGCTCCATGAACCCTGTCATCACAATGCATCATGCTGATCATCATAATGATTCAGGCTATTGTCATCACAATGAAATAAAAATTATCCATGACCTCTGTCATCACAATGCTCCATGACCCCTGTCATCACAACACTCCATGAACATTTTCAGCCCAATGCTCCATGACACTTGTCATCACAATGATCCATGCAGTTGTCATCCCAATGCTTCATGACCCCTGTATTCACAATGCTCCGTGACACTTGTCATCACAGTTCTCCATGACACCTGTCATCACAATGCTCCATGCCTTTGTCAGGAAAATTCTACATGACCTTGTCATTACAATGCTCTATGCGCTTGTCATCACAATGCTCCAAGACCCCTGTAATCACAGTGTTCCATGCCCCTTTTCATCTCAATGCTCCATGAACTCTGTCATCACAATGCACCATGCCCATTATCATAATGCTTCTGGCTATTGTCATCACAATGAAATCAAAATTCTCCTTGACCTCTGTCATCATAATGCTCCAAAACCTTGTGATCACAATGTTCCATAACACTTATAATCACAACACCCCGTGACGATCATCATCACTATTATCCATGGCCTTCTCATCACCATGCTCCATGACCTTTGTCATCACAATTCTCAATACACTTGTCATCACAATGCTCCCTGACACTTGTCATCAGAATGCTCCTTGAACCCTGCCACGAAAAGGCTACATGACTTTTTCATCACATTGCCCCATGCCGTTTTCATCACAATGCTCCATGCCTTTGTCATCAAAATACTCCACAAGCTTGTCATCAGAATGCTCCATGACCCTTGTCATCACAATTCTCCATGCACTTGTCAGCAAAATGCTCCCTGACCCTTCTCATCACAATGCTCCAAGCCATTGTCATCACAATGCTCCATTACCTTTGTCATCAGAATCTTCCATGACACTTGGCATCACAATGTTCCACGCCATTTTCATCACAATGGGCCATTACATATGTCATCACAATGCTCCCTGACACTTCTCTTCACAATAATGCATGACCTGGTCATCACAATGCTCCATGCCCTTGTCATCACAATGTGCCATACCAAATGTCATCGCAATAATCCATGAAACATATTAGACCAATGCTCCATGCCCTTGTCATCACAATGCTCCATGCCCTTGTTATCACAATGCTCCATGACCCCTGTCATCACCATGCTCCGTGACTCCACTCATCACAATGATTCATGACCTTTGTCATCACAATGGTCCATTCCCTCATCACCAACAGTCTCTGTGACCTTTTTAACCACAATGCTCCATGAACTTTTCATCACATTGCTCTTTGACCCTTGACATAACAGTGATCTACGCCTTTCCCAGCACAATGCTCCATGCCCTTGTCATCACAATGCTCCATGACCCTGTCATCACAATGCTCCTTGACTCCAGTCTTCACAATCCTTCATAACATTTGTCATAACAATGGTTCATTCCCGCGTCATCACAAGGCTTTTTGACCTTTTTAACCACAGTGATTCATGAACTTTTCATCACAATGCTCTGTGACACTTGTCATCACAGTGCTCCATGCCTTTGTCAGAAAAATGCTCCATGACCCTTGTCATCACAATGTGCCACGCGACTTTTATCCCAAAGGTCAACAAATTTGTCATCGCAATGCTCCATAAAACTTGTAATCACAATGCTCCATGCCCTTCTCATCACAGTGCTCCATTACACCTGTCATAACAATGCTCCTTGACCCCTGCCATCACAATGTTCCACGGCCTTGTCATCACAAGGCTCAATGACACTTGTCATCACAATGCTTCAAGACACCTGTAATCACAAAGCTCCATGCCCTTGTCATCACAAAGCTCCATGACACATGTCATCAGAATGTTCCATGGACTTCTCATCAAAATGCTCCATGCCCTTGTCATCACAATGCTCCAAGACCACTGTAATCAAAATGCTCCATGCCCCTTTTCATCTCAATGCTCCATGAACCCTGTCATCACAATGCATCATGCCCATCATCATAATGCTTCCGGCTATTGTCAGCACAATGAAATCAAAATTCTCCATGACCTCTGTCATCACAATGCTCCATGACCCCTGTCATCACAATACTCCATGAACATTTTCCGCCCAATGCTCCATGACCCTTGTCATCACAATGATCCATGACCCTGTCATCACAATGCTCCATGCCTTTGTCAGTAAAATGCTCCATGTCCATTGTCATCACAATGTGCCACGCGCTTTTCATCCCAACGGTCCAAAAATTTGTCATCACAATGCTCCATAAAAATTGTAATCACAATGCTGCATGTCCTTCTCATCACAATGCTCCATTACCCCTGTCATAACAATGCTCCATGACCCCTGCCATCACAATGTTCCACGGCCTTGTCATCACAAGGCTCCATGACACTTGTCATCACAATGCTCCAAGACCCCTTTAATCACAACGCTCCATGCCGTTGTCATCACCAAGCTCCATGACACATGTCATCAGATTGTTCCTTGGCCTTCTCATCAAAATGCTCCATGCCCTTGTCATCACAATGCTCCAAAACCCCTGTAAACACAGTGCTCCATGCCACTTTTCATCTCAATGCTCCATGAACCCTGTCATCACAATGCATCATGCTGATCATCATAATGATTCAGGCTATTGTCATCACAATGAAATAAAAATTATCCATGACCTCTGTCATCACAATGCTCCATGACCCCTGTCATCACAACACTCCATGAACATTTTCAGCCCAATGCTCAATGACACTTGTCATCACAATGATCCATGCAGTTGTCATCCCAATGCTTCATGACCCCTGTATTCACAATGCTCCGTGACACTTGTCATCACAGTTCTCCATGACACCTGTCATCACAGTGCTCCATGCATTTGTCATCACAATGATCCATGACCCCTGTATTCACAATGCTCCGTGACACATGTCATCACAGTGCTCCATGACACCTGTCATCACAGTGCTCCATGCATTTGTCTGCAAAATTCTACATGATCTTGTCATTACAATGCTCTATGGGCTTGTCATTACAATGCTACAAGACCCCTGTAATCACAATGCTCCATGCCCCTTTTCATCTAAATGCTCCATGAACCCTGTCATCACAATGCACCACGCCCATCATCATAATGCTTCAGGCTATTGTCATTACAATGAAATCAAAAGTCTCCATGACCTCTGTCATCTTAAAGCTCCAAACCCTTGTGATCACAATGTTACATAACATTTATCATCACCACACCCCATGACGATCATCATCACAATTATCCTTGGTCTTCTGATCCCAATGCTCCCTGATCTTTTACATCACAATGCTCAGTACACTTGTCTTCACAATGCTCCCTGACACTTGTCGTCAGTATGCTCCTTGAACACTGTCATGACAAGGCTCCATGCCTTTTTCATCACAATGATCCATGCCCTTTTCATCACAATGCTCCAAGACACCTGTAATCACAATGCTCCATGCACTTGTCATCAAAAGCTCCATGACGCATGTCATCAGAATGCTCCATGGCCTTTTCCTCACTATGCTGCATGGCATTGTCATCACAATGCTCCATGTACCCTCTCATCACATTGCTCCATTAATTGTCATTACAATCCTCCATGACCCATGTATCACAGTGTTCCGTGCCCTTGTCATCACAATGCTCCAGTCCACTCTCATCACAATAAAATATGAAATATTTCAAACCAATGCTCAATGCCCTTCTCATCACAATGCTCCATTACCTCTTTCATAACAATGCACCACGACCACTGCCATCACAATGTTCCACGGCCTTGTCATCACAAGGCTCCATGACCCTTGTCATCACAATGCTCCAAGAAACATGTAATCAAAATTCTCCATGCCCTTGTCATAACAAAGCTCCATGACGCATGTCATCAGTAGGTTCCATGGCCTTCTCTTCACAATGTTCCATGCCCTTGTCATCACAATGCTCCATGACCCCTGTAATCACAATTCTCCTTGACCCTTTTCATCTCAATGATCCATGAACCCTGTCATCAAAATGCACCATGCCAATCATCCTAATGTTTCATGCTATTGTCATCACAATGAAATCAAAATGCTCCATGACCTCTGTCATAACAATGTTCCAAACCATTGTGATCACAATATTCCATAACAGTTGTCATCACAATGTCCCATGACGCTCGTCATCACAATTATCCATGGTTTTCTCATCACAATGCTCCATGTCCTTTGTCATCACAATGCTCAATACACTTGTCATCAAAATGCTCCCTGACACTTGTTGTCTGTATGGTCCTTGAACCCAGTCATGACAAGGCTCCTTGCCTATTTCATCACAATTATCCATGCCCTTTTCATCACAGTCCTCCCTCACCCCTGTTATCACAATATTCCATGGCCCCTGTCATCACAATGCTACATCCCCTTATCAGCACAATGTTCCATGACCCCTGACATCACAATGTTCCATAACCACTGTCATCAATATGCTCCATGACCCATTTCATCCCAAAGCTCCATGACCCCTGGCATCACAATGCTCTATAACCCCTGTCATCAAAATGTTCCATTACACTTTTCAGCAAATTACTGCATGACCCTGTCATCAAAATGCTCCCTGCCCTTCTCATCACAATGCACCACACCCTTGTCATCAAAATGCTCCATGACATTTGCCATCACAAAGCTCCATGACCCACGGCATCACAATGATCCATGTCATTGTCATCATAATGCTCCATGAACCCTCTCATCACATTGCTCCATGCCCTTGTCATCACAAAGCTCCATGACACTTGTCATCACAATGCTCGATGCCCTTCTCATCACAATGCTCCATGCCCTTGTCATTACAATCCCCCTTGACAAATGTATCACAGTATACCCTGCCCTTGTCATCACAATAAACCATGAAATATTTCAGACCAATGCTCAATGCCCTTCTCATCACAATGCTCCATTACCTCTGTCATAACAATGCTCCATGACCCCTGCATCACAATGTTCCACGGCCTTGTCATCACAAGGCTCCATGACCCTTGTCATCACAATGCTCCAAGACCCCTGTAATCACAATGCTCCATGCCCTTGTCATCACAAAGCTCCATGACGCATGTCATCAGAATGTTCCATGGCCTTCTCCTCACAGTGCTCCATGCCATTGTCATCACAATGCTCCAAGACCCCTGTAATCACAATACTCCATGCAACTTTTCATCAGAATGCTCCATGAGACTTGTCATCACAAGTCTCCATGGTCATCTCATCACAATGCTCCAGGACCATGTCATCACCACGCTCCATTCCCTTGTCATCACAATGCTCCATGACACCTGTCATCACAATACTCCATGAACATTTTCAGCCCAGTGCTCCATGACCTTCTCATCACAATGCTCCATGACCAATATCATCACAATGATCCATGACCACTGTCATCACAACACTCCATGACATATGACAACACAATGATCCGGGACTCTTGTCATCACAATGCTACAAGACCCCTGTAATCACAATGCTCCATGACCCCTGTCATCACAATACTCCATGAACATTTTCAGCCCAATGTCCCATGACCCTTGTCATCACAATGATCCATGCCCTTGTCATCACAAAGCTCCATGACACATGTCATCAGAATTTTAGATGGCCTTCTCATCACAATGTTCCATGCCCTTGTCATCACAATGCTCCATGCCCTTGTCATCACAATGTGCCTAGACCCCTGTAATCACAATGCTCCATGCCCCTTTTCATCACTATGCTCCATGAGATTTGTCATCACAAGGTTCCATGATTTTCTCAACACAATGCTCCAGGAACTTGTCATCACAATGCTTCACGACCTTGTCCTGAAAATTCTCAATGGCCCTTGTCATCATAATGCTCCAATCCCTAGTCATCACAATGCTCCATTATATTTGTCATCACAATCCTCCATTACATTTGGCATCACAATACTCCCTGCCATTGTCATCGCAATGGATCATGACATAAGTCATCACAATGCTCCCTGACACCTGTCTTCACAATACTCCATGACCTTCTCTTCACAATGCTCCATGCCATTGTCATCACAATACACTATGCCCACTGTCATCACAATAATCTATGAAACTTGTCAGCCCAATGCTCCATGCCCCTGTCATAACAATGCTCCATGTACCTGTCATCAAAATGCCCCATGTCCTTGTCATCACAATGCTCCATGACTTGTCATTACAAAGCTCCATGACCCATGACCCATGTATCACAGTGTTCCGTGCCCTTGTCATCACAATACACCATGCCACTCTCATCACAATAATCCATGAAATATTTCAGACCAATGTTCCATGCACTTCTCATCAAAATGCTCCATTACCCCTGTCATAACAATGCTCCATGACCCCTGCCATCACAATGTTCCACAGCCTTGTCATCACAAGGCTCCATTACAGTTGTCATCACAATGCCCCATGACGCTCGTCATCACAATTATCCATGGTCTTCTCATCACAATGTTCCATGATCTTTGTCATCACAATGCTCAATACACTTGTCATCACAATGATCCCTGACACTTGTCGTCAGTATGCTCCTTCAACCCTGTCATGACAAGGCTGCATGCCTTTTTCATCACAATGTTTCATGCCCTTTTCATAACAATGCTCCAAGACCCCTGTAATCACAATGATCCATGCCCTTGTCATCACAAAGCTCCATGACGCATGTCATCAGAATGCTCCATGGCCTTCTCATCACCATGATCCATGCCCTTGTCATAACAATGCTCCAAGACCCCTGTAATCACAATGATCCATGCCCTTGTCATCACAAAGCTCCATGACGCATGTCATCAGAATGCTCCATGGCCTTCTCATCACCATGATCCATGCCCTTGTCATAACAATGCTCCAAGACCCCTGTAATCACAATGCTCCACGCCCCTTTTCAACAGAATGCTCCATGAGACTTCTCATCAAAAGTCTCCATGGTCTTCTCATCACAATGCTCTAGGAATTGTCATCACCATGCTCCATTCCCTTGTCATCGCAATGCTCCATGACCAATATCATCACAATGCTCCATGACCAATATCATCACAACACTCCATGACACCTGACAGCACAATGATCCGGGACTCTTGTCATCACAATGCTCCAAGACCCCTGTAATCACAATGCTCCATGCCCTTGTCATCACAAAGCTCAATGACACATGTCATCAGAATGTTCCATGGCCTTTTCATCAAATGCTCCATGCCCTTGTCATCACAATGCACCATGCACTTGTCAGCACAATGCCCACTGACCCTTGTCATCACAGTGCTCCAAGCCATTGTCATCACAATGCTCCATTACCTTTGTCATCAGAATCCTCCATGAAACTTGGCATCACAATGCTCCATGCCATTGTCATCACAATGGGCCATTACATATATCATCACAGTGCTCCCTGACAACTCTCTTCACAATAGAGCAAGACCTGGTCATCACAATTCTTCACGCCCTTGTCATCACAATGCTCCATGACCCCTGCCATCACAATGTTCCACGGCCTTGTCCTCACAAGGCTCCATGACCCTTGTCATCACAAAGCTCCATGACACACGTCATCAGAATGTTCCATGGCCTTCTCATCAAAAAGCTCCATGTCCTTGTCATCACAATTCACCATGTCCAATATCATCACAATAGTCTATGAAACTTGTCAGACCAATGCTCCATGCCCCTGTCATCACAATGCTCAATGCCCTTGTCATCAAAATGCTCCAAGACCCCTGTCATCACAATGCTCCGTGACTCCAGTCATCACAATGCTTCATAAAGTTTGTCATCCGAACGGTCCATGCCCACGTCATCACAAGGCTCTGTGACCTTTTTAACCACAATGCTCCATGAACTTTTCATCACAATTCTCTTTGACCCTTGTCATCACAATGCTCTATGCCTTTCTCAGCACAATGCTCCATGACCCTTGTCCTCACAATGCTCCATGCGCTTGTCAGCACAATGCTCCATGACACATGTCATCACAATGCACCATGCGCTTGTCATCACAGTGCTCCACAATCTTGTCATCACAATGTTCCATAAACCTTGTCATCACAATTCTCCATGCACTTCTCATCAAAATGCTTTCTCACCACTGATATCACAATGTTACTTCACTATTCGACACAATACTCCCTCACCTCTGTCATCACAATGTTCCATGACTCCTGTCATCACAATGCTACATGCACTTATCATCACAATGTTCGATGACCCATGACATCACAATGTTCCATAACCCCTGTCATCAAAATGTTCCTTGACACTTTTCATCAAATTTCTCCGTGACCATGTCATCACAATGCTCCCTGCAATTCTCATTACAATGCACAACCCCCTTGTCATCAAAATGTTCCATGACCTTTGTCATCACAAATATCCATGACCCTTGGCATCACATTGCTCCATGCCCTTGCCATCACTAAGCTCCATGACACATGTGTCATCAGAATGCTCCATGGCCTTCTCATCACAATGCTCCATGACCTTTGTCATCACAATGCTCAATACACTTGTCATCAATATGCTCCATGACACTTGTTGTCTGTATGCTCCTTGAACCCTGTCATGGCAAGGCTCCATGCATTTTTCATCACAATATTCCATGCCCTTTTCATCACAAGGCTACAAGACCCCTGTAATCACAATGCTCCATGCGCTTGTCATCACAAAGCTCAATGACACATGTCCTCAGAATGCTCCTTGGCCTTCTCTTCACAATGATCCATGCCCTTGTCATCACAATGTTCCAAGACCCCTGTAATCACAATGGTCCATGCCCCTTTTGATCAGTATGCTATATGAGATTGTCATCACAAGGCTCCATGGATTTCTCATCACAATGCTCCAGGACCTTGTCATCACAATGCTTCACGACCTTGTCATGAAAATTCTCAATGGCCCTTGTCATCATAGTGCCCCAAGCCCTAGTCATCACAATGCTCCATTTTATTTGTCATCCCAATCCTCCATTACATTTGACATCACAATGCTCAATGCCATTATCATCGCAATGGACCATGACATATGTCATCACAATGCTCCCTGACACCTGTCTTCACAATACTCCATGACCTTCTCATCACCATGATCCATACCCTTGTCATCACAATGCACCATGTCCACTGTCATCACAATAATCTATGAAACTTGTCAGACCAATGCTCCATGCCCCTGTCATCACAATGCACCATGTCCACTCTCATCACAATAATCTATGAAACTTGCCAGACCAATGCTCCATGCCCCTGTCATCACAATGCTCCATGACCTTGTTATCACAGTGCTCCATGACCCCTGTCATCACAGTGCTCCGTGACTCCAGTCATCACAATGCTTCATAATGTTTGTCATCAAAACGGTCCTTGCCCGTGTCATCACAAGGCTCTGTGACCTTTGTAACCAAAATGCTCCATGAACTTTTCATCACAATGCTCCGTGACCCTTGTCATCACAATGCTCCATGCCTTTGTCAGAACAATGCTCCATGACCCTTGTCATCACAATGTGCCACGTGCTTTTCATCACATCGGTCCACAACCTTGTCATCGCTATGCTTCATAAACCTTGTAATCCCAATGCTCCATGCACTTCTCATCCAAATGCTCTCTCACCAGAGATATCACAATGTTCCATCACTAGTCATCACAAGACTCCCTCACCCCTGTTATCACAATGTTCCATGAGCCCTGTCATCACAGTGCTACATAACCTTACCATCACAATGTTCCATGATCCGTGACATCACAATGTTCCATAACCCTGTAATCAAAATGCTCCATGACACTTTTCATCCCAAAGCTCCATGACCCCTGACATCACAATGTTCTATAACCCCTGCCTTCAAAATATTCCATTATATTTTAATCAAATTGCTGCATGAACCTGTAATCAAAATGCTCCCTGCCCTTCTCATCACAATGCACCACACCATAGTCATCGAAATGCTCCCTGTTATTTGTCATCACAAATCTCCATGACCCTTGGCATCACAATGCTCCATGTCATTGTCATCACAAAGCTCCATGAACACTCTCATCACATTGCTCCATGCCCTTGTCATCACAAAGCTCCATGACACTTGTCATCACAATGCTCGATGCCCTTCTCATCGCAATGCTCCATGTCCTGGTCATTACAATCCTCCATGAACCATGTATCACAGTGTTCCATGCCCTTGTCATCCCAATGCTCCATGCCCACTCTCATTACAATAATCCATGAAATATTTTAGACCAAAGCTCAATGGCCTTCTCATCACAATGCTCCATTACCTCTGTCATAACAATGCTCCATGACACCTGCCATCACATTGTTCAACGGCATGTCATCACAAGGCTCCATGATCCTTGTCATCACAATTCCCCAAGACCCCTGTAATCACAATGCTCCATGCCCTTGTCATCACAGTGCTCCATGATGCATGTCATCAGAATTTTCCATGGCCTTCTCATCACCATGCTCCATGCCCTAGTCATCACAATGCTCCAAGACCCCAGTAATCACAATGCTCCATTCCCCTTTTCATCTCAATGCTCCATGAACCCAGTCATCACAATGCACCATCCCCATCATCATAATGTTTCATGCTATTGTCATCACAATGAAATCTAAATTCTCCATGACATCTGTCATCATAATGCTCCAAAACCTTGTGATCACAATCTTCCATAAGACTTATCATCACAACACCCCATGACGCTCATCATCACAATTATCCATGGTCTTCTCATCACAATGCTCTATGACCTTTGTCATCAAATGCTCAATACACTTGTCATCACAATGCTACCTGACACTTGTCGTAAGTATGCTTCTTGAACACTGTCATGACAAGGCTCAATGCCTTTTTCTTCACAATGATACATGCCCTTTTCATCACAATGCATCAAGACACCTGTAATCACAATGCTCCACGACCTACTCATCACAATTCTCCATGGCCAATATCATCACAATGCACCATGACCACTGTCATCTCAACACTCCATGACACCTGACAACACAATGATCCGGAATTCTTGTCATCAAAATGCTCCATTCCCAAGTCATCACAATGCTCCATGACCTCTGTCATCACAATACTCCATGAACATTTTCAGCCCAATGCTCCATGACTCTTGTCATCACATTGAACCATGCCCTTGTCATCCCAATGCTCCATGACCACTGTATTCACAATGCTCCGTGACGCTTGTCATCACAGTGCTCCATGACACCTGTCATTCCAATGCTCCATGCCTTTGTCAGCAAATGCGACATGACCTTTTCATTACAATGCTCTATGCGCTTGTCATCACAATACTCCTTTACCATTGTCATCACAATCCTCCATGAACCTTGGGATCACATTGCTTCATACCCTTGTCATCACAATGCTCCATGCTCCTTGAAATCAAAATGATCCATGACCTCTGTCATCACAATGCTCCAAACCCTTGTCATCACAATGTTCCATAACACTTGTCATCACAACGCTCCATGATGCCTGTCATCACAATACTCCACGGCCTTTTCATCACAATGCTCCATAACTTTTGTCATCACAATTCTTATACACCTGTCATTACAATGCTTCCTGACACTTGCCGTCAGAATGCTCCTTGAAACCTGTCACGGAAAGGCTCCATGCTTTTCTCATCACAATGCCCCATGCCGTTTTCATCACAATGCTCCATGCCATTGTCATCAAAATACTCCACAAGATTGTCATCAGAATGTTCCATGACCTTTTTCATCACAATTATCCATGCACTTGTCAGCACAATGCTCCCTGAACCTTGTCATCACAATGCTCCAAGCCATTGTCATCACAATGCTAAATTACATTTGACATCACAATGCTCCGTGACTCCAGTCATCACAATGCTTCATAACGTTTGTCATCACAACGGTCCATGCCCGCGTCATCACAAGGCTCTGTGACTTTTGTAACCACAATGCTCCATGAACTTTTCATCACAATGCTCCATGACACTTGTCATCACAATGCTCCATGCCTTTGTCAGAACAGTGTTCCATGACCATTGTCATCACAATGTGCCATGCGCTTTTCATCACAATGATCCACAACTTTGTCATCGATATGCTCCATAAACCTTGTAATCCCAATGGTCCATGCACTTCTCATCCAAATGCTCTCTCACCTGAGATATCACAATGTTCCATCACTAGTCATCACAATCCTCCCTCAACCCTGTAATCACAATGTTCCATGACCCGTGACATCACAATATTCCATAACCACTGTCATCACAATGCTCCATGACACATTTCATCCCAAAGCTCCATGACCCATGGCATCACAATGTTCTGTAACCCCTGTCATCAAAATGTTACATGACACTTTTCATCAAATTGCAGCATGAACCTCTCATCAAAATGTTCCCTTTCCTTCTCATCACAATGCACCACACGCTTGTCATCAAAATGCTCCATGACTGTTGTCATCACAAAGCTCCATGACCCTTGGCATCACAATGCTCCATGTCATTGTCATCACAATCCTCCCTGAACGCTCTCATCCCATTGCTCCATGCCCTTGTCATCACAATGCTCCATGACACTTGTCATCACAATGCTCGATGCCCTTCTTATCAAAATGCTCCATGCCCTTTTCATCACAATCCTCCATGACCCATGTATCACAGTGTTCCGTGCCCTTGTCATCACAGTGCTCCATGCCCACTGTCATCACAATAATCCATGAAAACTTTCGGGCCAATGCTCAATGCACTTCTCATCACAATGCTCCATTACCTCTGTCATAAAAATGCTCCATGACCCCTGCCATCACAATGATCCACGGCCTTGTCATCACAAGGCTCCCTGACCCTTGACATCACAATGCTCCAAGGCCCCTGTAATCACAATGCTCCATGCCACTTTGCATCTCAATGCTCCATGAACCCTGTCATCACAATGCACCATGCCCATCATCATAATGCTTCAGGCTATTGTCATCACAATGAAATCAAAATTATCCATGACCTCTGTCATCATAATGCTCCAAACCCTTGTGATCACAATGTTCCATAACACTTATCATCACAAATCCCCATGACGCTCATCATCACAGTTATACATGGTATTCTCATCACAATGCTCCATGACCTTTGTCATCACAATGCTCAATACACTTGTCATCACAATGCTCTCTGACACTTTTCGTCAGTATGCTCCTTGAACCCTGTCATGACAAGGCTCCATGACTTTTTCATCACAATGATCCGTGCCCTTTTCATCACAATACTCCAAGATCACTGTCATCACAATGCTCCATGTGCTTGTCATCACAAAACTCCATGAAGCATGTCATCAGAATGCCCCATGGACTTCTCATCACAATGCTCCATGCCCTAGTCATCAAAATGCTCCAAGACCCCTGTAATCACAATGCTCCATGCCCCTTTTCATCAGAATGCTCCGTGAGAATTCTCATCACAAGTCTCCCTGGTCATCTCATCACAAAGATCCAGGATATTGTCATCACCATTCTCCATTCCCTTGTCACCACAATGCTCCATGACCCCTGTCATCACAATAATCCATTAACATATTCAGCCCAATGCTCCATGACCTACACATCACAATACTCCATGGCCAATATCTTCACAAGCCTCCATGACCACTGTCATCACAACACTCCATGACTCCTGACAACACAATGATCCGGGACTCTTGTCATCACAGTGCTCCATTCCCTACTCATCACTATGCTCCATGACCCATGTCATCACAACACTCCATGAACATTTTCAGCCCAGTGCTCCATGACACTTGTCATCACAATGATCCATGCCCTTGTCATCACAATGCTCCATGACCCCTGTATTCACAATAGTCCATGACGCTTGTCATCACAGTGCTCCATGACACATGTCATCACAATGCTCCATGCCTTTGTCAGCAAAATGCTACATGACCTTGTCATTACAATGCTCTATGCGCTTGTCATCACAATACTCCATTTCCATTGTCATCACAATCCTCCATGAACCTTGGGATCACATTGCTTCATGCCCTTGTCATCACAATGCTCCATGCTCCTTTAAATCAATATGATCCATTACCTCTGTCATCACAATGCTTCAAACCCTTGTGATCACAATCTTCCATATCACTTGTCATCACAACGCTCCATGATGCCTGTCATCACAATACTCCATGCCCTTTTCATCACAATGCTCCATAACCTTTGTCATAACAATTCTCAATATACATATCATCACAATGCTCCCTGACATTGTCATCAGAATGCTCCTTGAAACCTGCCACGAAAAGGCTCCATGCCTTTTTCTTCACAATGCCCCATGCCATTTTCATCACAATGCTCCATGCCATTGTCATCACAATGCTCCTTGCGCTTGTCAGCACAATGTTCCATGACACATGTCATCACAATGCACCATGCGCTTGTCATCACAGTGCTCTACAATCTTGTCATCACAGTGCTCCATAAACATTGTCATCATAATCCTCCATGCACTTCTAATCAAAATGCTCTCTCACCACTGATATCACAATGCTACATGACTATTTGTCACAATACTCCCTCCCACCTGTCATCACAATGTTCCATGACTCCTGTCATCACAATGCTACATGCACTTATCATCAAAATGTTCGATGACCCCTGACATCACAATGTTCCATAACACCTGTCCTCAAAATATTCCATGAAAATTTTCAACAAATTGCTCCATGAACCTGTCATCACAATTCTCCCTGCCCTTCTCGTCACAATGCACAACGCCCTTGCCATCAAAATGCTCCATGACCTTTGTCATCTCAAAGAGCCCTGACCCATGGCGTCACAATGCTCCATGTCATTGTCATCACAATGCTCCATGACACATGTCATCAGAATGCTACATGGCCTTCTCATCACAATGATCCATGCCCTTGCCATCACAATGCTCCATTACCACTCTCATAACAATGCTCCATGCCCCTGCCATCACGATATTCCATGGCCTTGTCATCACAAGGCTCCATGACCCTTCTCATCACAACACTCCAAGAACCCTGTAATCACAATGCTCCATGCCCTTTTTCATCTCAATGATCCATTAACCCTGTCATCACAATGCACCATGCCTATCATCATAATGCTTCATGCTATTGTCATCACAATGAAATCAAAATGCACCATGACCTCTGTCATAACAATGCTCCAATCCCTTGTGATCACAATATTCCATAACACTTGTCATCACAATGCCCCTTGACGCTCGTCATCACAATTATCCTTGGTCTTCTAATCACAATGCTCCATGACCTTTGTCATCACAATGCTCAATACACTTGTCATCAAAATGCTCCCTGACACTTGTTGTCTGTATGCTCCTTGAACTCTGTCATGACAAGGCTCCATGCCTTTTTCATCACAGTGATCCATGCCCTTTTCATCACAATGCTCCAAGACCCATGTAATCAAAATGCTCCATGCCCTTGTCATCACAAATCTCAATGACGCATGCCATCAGAATGCTCCTTGGTCTTCTCCTCACAATGTTCAATGCCCTTTTCATCACAATGCTCCATGACATTGTTCATCACAGTTCTCAATACACTTGTCATCACAGTGCTCCCTGACACTTGTCGTCAGAATGCTCCTTGAACTCTGTCATGAAAAGGCTCCATGCCTTTTTCATCACAATGCCCCATGCCGTTTTCGTCACACTGCTCCATGCCATTGTCATCATAATACTCCACAAGTTTGTCATCAGATTGCTCCATGATCCTTGTCATCACAATTCTCCATGCACTGGTCAGCACAATGCTCCTTAACCCTTGTCATCACAATGCTCCAAGCCATTGTCATCACAATGCTCCATTACTTTTGTCATCAGAATCATCCATGACACTTGGCATCACAATGCTCCATGCCATTGTCACCACAACGGGCCATTACATATGTCATCACAATGCTCCCTGACAGCTGTCTTCACAATACTGCATGACCTGGTCATCACAATGCTCCATGCCCTTGTCATCACAATGTGCCATTCCAACTGTCATCGCAATAATCCATGCAACTTACTAGACCAATGTTCCATGCCCTTGTCATCACAATGCTCCATGCCCTTTTTATCACAATGCTCCATTACCCCTGTCATCACAATGCTCCGTGACTCCAGTCATCACAATTCTTCATGACCTTTGTCATCACAGTGGTCCATGCCCTCATCATCAACAGTCTCTGTGACCTTTTTAACCAAAATGATCCATGAACTTTTCTTCACAATGCTCTTTATCCCCTGTCATCACAATGCTCTATGCCTTTCTCAGCACAATGCTGCATGACATATGTCATTAGAATGCTCCATGGCCTTCTCCTCACAATGCTCCATGCCCATGTCATCACAATGCTCCAAGACCCCTGTAATCACAATGCTCCATGCCCCTTTTCATCAGAATGCTCCATGAGACTTGTCATCACAAGTCTCCATGGTCAACTCATCACAATGCTCCAGGACCTTGTCATCACAATGCTCCATGACACCTGTCATCACAATGCTCTGTGACTCCAGTCATCACAATGCTTCATAATATTTGTCATCACAATGTTCCATGCCCGCGTCATCACAAGGCTCTGTTACCTTTGTATCCACAATGCTCCATGAACATTTCATCACAATGCTCCGTGACCCTTGTCATCACAATGCTCCATGCCTTTGTCATTAAAATGCTCCATGACCATTGTTATCACAATGTGCCACGTGCTTTTCATCCCAACGGTCCAAAAATTTGTCATCACAATGCTCCATAAAAATTGTAATCACAATGCTGCATGTCCTTCTCATCACAATGCTCCATTACCCCTGTCATAACAATGCTCCATGACCCCTGCCATCACAATGTTCCACGGTCTTGTCATCACAAGGCTCCATGACACTTGTCATCACAATGCTCCAAGACCCCTTTAATCACAACGCTCCATGCCGTTGTCATCACCAAGCTCCATGACACATGTCATCAGATTGTTCCTTGGCCTTCTCATCAAAATGCTCCATGCCCTTGTCATCACAATGCTCCAAAACCCCTGTAAACACAGTGCTCCATGCCACTTTTCATCTCAATGCTCCATGAACCCTGTCATCACAATGCATCATGCTGATCATCATAATGATTCAGGCTATTGTCATCACAATGAAATAAAAATTATCCATGACCTCTGTCATCACAATGCTCCATGACCCCTGTCATCACAACACTCCATGAACATTTTCAGCCCAATGCTCCATGACACTTGTCATCACAATGATCCATGCAGTTGTCATCCCAATGCTTCATGACCCCTGTATTCACAATGCTCCGTGACACTTGTCATCACAGTTCTCCATGACACCTGTCATCACAGTGCTCCATGCATTTGTCATCACAATGATCCATGACCCCTGTATTCACAGTGCTCCGTGACACATGTCATCACAGTGCTCCATGACACCTGTCATCACAGTGCTCCATGCATTTGTCTGCAAAATTCTACATGATCTTGTCATTACAATGCTCTATGGGCTTGTCATCACAATGCTACAAGACCCCTGTAATCACAATGCTCCATGCCCCTTTTCATCTCAATGCTCCATGAACCCTGTCATCACAATGCACCACGCCCATCATCATAATGCTTCAGGCTATTGTCATTACAATGAAATCAAAAGTCTCCATGACCTCTGTCATCTTAAAGCTCCAAACCCTTGTGATCACAATGTTACATAACATTTATCATCACCACACCCCATGACGATCATCATCACAATTATCCTTGGTCTTCTGATCCCAATGCTCCCTGATCTTTTTCATCACAATGCTCAGTACACTTGTCTTCACAATGCTCCCTGACACTTGTCGTCAGTATGCTCCTTGAACACTGTCATGACAAGGCTCCATGCCTTTTTCATCACAATGATCCATGCCCTTTTCATCACAATGCTCCAAGACACCTGTAATCACAATGCTCCATGCACTTGTCATCAAAAGCTCCATGACGCATGTCATCAGAATGCTCCATGGCCTTTTCCTCACTATGCTGCATGGCATTGTCATCACAATGCTCCATGTACCCTCTCATCACATTGCTCCATTAATTGTCATTACAATCCTCCATGACCCATGTATCACAGTGTTCCGTGCCCTTGTCATCACAATGCTCCAGTCCACTCTCATCACAATAAAATATGAAATATTTCAAACCAATGCTCAATGCCCTTCTCATCACAATGCTCCATTACCTCTGTCATAACAATGCACCACGACCACTGCCATCACAATGTTCCACGGCCTTGTCATCACAAGGCTCCATGACCCTTGTCATCACAATGCTCCAAGAAACATGTAATCAAAATTCTCCATGCCCTTGTCATAACAAAGCTCCATGACGCATGTCATCAGTAGGTTCCATGGCCTTCTCTTCACAATGTTCCATGCCCTTGTCATCACAATGCTCCATGACCCCTGTAATCACAATTCTCCTTGACCCTTTTCATCTCAATGATCCATGAACCCTGTCATCAAAATGCACCATGCCAATCATCCTAATGTTTCATGCTATTGTCATCACAATGAAATCAAAATGCTCCATGACCTCTGTCATAACAATGTTCCAAACCATTGTGATCACAATATTCCATAACAGTTGTCATCACAATGCCCCATGACGCTCGTCATCACAATTATCCATGGTTTTCTCATCACAATGCTCCATGTCCTTTGTCATCACAATGCTCAATACACTTGTCATCAAAATGCTCCCTGACACTTGTTGTCTGTATGGTCCTTGAACCCAGTCATGACAAGGCTCCTTGCCTATTTCATCACAATTATCCATGCCCTTTTCATCACAGTCCTCCCCCACCCCTGTTATCACAATATTCCATGGCCCCTGTCATCACAATGCTACATCCCCTCATCAGCACAATGTTCCATGACCCCTGACATCACAATGTTCCATAACCCCTGTCATCAATATGCTCCATGACCCATTTCATCCCAAAGCTCCATGACCCCTGGCATCACAATGCTCTATAACCCCTGTCATCAAAATGTTCCATTACACTTTTCAGCAAATTACTGCATGACCCTGTCATCAAAATGCTCCCTGCCCTTCTCATCACAATGCACCACACCCTTGTCATCAAAATGCTCCATGACATTTGCCATCACAAAGCTCCATGACCCACGGCATCACAATGATCCATGTCATTGTCATCATAATGCTCCATGAACCCTCTCATCACATTGCTCCATGCCCTTGTCATCACAAAGCTCCATGACACTTGTCATCACAATGCTCGATGCCCTTCTCATCACAATGCTCCATGCCCTTGTCATTACAATCCCCCTTGACCAATGTATCACAGTATACCCTGCCCTTGTCATCACAATAAACCATGAAATATTTCAGACCAATGCTCAATGCCCTTCTCATCACAATGCTCCATTACCTCTGTCATAACAATGCTCCATGACCCCTGCATCACAATGTTCCACGGCCTTGTCATCACAAGGCTCCATGACCCTTGTCATCACAATGCTCCAAGACCCCTGTAATCACAATGCTCCATGCCCTTGTCATCACAAAGCTCCATGACGCATGTCATCAGAATGTTCCATGGCCTTCTCCTCACAGTGCTCCATGCCATTGTCATCACAATGCTCCAAGACCCCTGTAATCACAATACTCCATGCAACTTTTCATCAGAATGCTCCATGAGACTTGTCATCACAAGTCTCCATGGTCATCTCATCACAATGCTCCAGGACCATGTCATCACCACGCTCCATTCCCTTGTCATCACAATGCTCCATGACACCTGTCATCACAATACTCCATGAACATTTTCAGCCCAGTGCTCCATGACCTTCTCATCACAATGCTCCATGACCAATATCATCACAATGATCCATGACCACTGTCATCACAACACTCCATGACATATGACAACACAATGATCCGGGACTCTTGTCATCACAATGCTACAAGACCCCTGTAATCACAATGCTCCATGACCCCTGTCATCACAATACTCCATGAACATTTTCAGCCCAATGTCCCATGACCCTTGTCATCACAATGATCCATGCCCTTGTCATCACAAAGCTCCATGACACATGTCATCAGAATTTTAGATGGCCTTCTCATCACAATGTTCCATGCCCTTGTCATCACAATGCTCCATGCCCTTGTCATCACAATGTGCCTAGACCCCTGTAATCACAATGCTCCATGCCCCTTTTCATCACTATGCTCCATGAGATTTGTCATCACAAGGTTCCATGATTTTCTCAACACAATGCTCCAGGAACTTGTCATCACAATGCTTCACGACCTTGTCCTGAAAATTCTCAATGGCCCTTGTCATCATAATGCTCCAATCCCTAGTCATCACAATGCTCCATTATATTTGTCATCACAATCCTCCATTACATTTGGCATCACAATACTCCCTGCCATTGTCATCGCAATGGATCATGACATAAGTCATCACAATGCTCCCTGACACCTGTCTTCACAATACTCCATGACCTTCTCTTCACAATGCTCCATGCCATTGTCATCACAATACACTATGCCCACTGTCATCACAATAATCTATGAAACTTGTCAGCCCAATGCTCCATGCCCCTGTCATAACAATGTTCCATGTACCTGTCATCAAAATGCCCCATGTCCTTGTCATCACAATGCTCCATGACTTGTCATTACAAAGCTCCATGACCCATGACCCATGTATCACAGTGTTCCGTGCCCTTGTCATCACAATACACCATGCCACTCATCACAATAATCCATGAAATATTTCAGACCAATGTTCCATGCACTTCTCATCAAAATGCTCCATTACCCCTGTCATAACAATGCTCCATGACCCCTGCCATCACAATGTTCCACAGCCTTGTCATCACAAGGCTCCATTACAGTTGTCATCACAATGCCCCATGACGCTCGTCATCACAATTATCCATGGTCTTCTCATCACAATGTTCCATGATCTTTGTCATCACAATGCTCAATACACTTGTCATCACAATGATCCCTGACACTTGTCGTCAGTATGCTCCTTCAACCCTGTCATGACAAGGCTGCATGCCTTTTTCATCACAATGTTTCATGCCCTTTTCATAACAATGCTCCAAGACCCCTGTAATCACAATGATCCATGCCCTTGTCATCACAAAGCTCCATGACGCATGTCATCAGAATGCTCCATGGCCTTCTCATCACCATGATCCATGCCCTTGTCATAACAATGCTCCAAGACCCCTGTAATCACAATGCTCCACGCCCCTTTTCAACAGAATGCTCCATGAGACTTCTCATCAAAAGTCTCCATGGTCTTCTCATCACAATGCTCTAGGAATTGTCATCACCATGCTCCATTCCCTTGTCATCGCAATGCTCCATGACCAATATCATCACAATGCTCCATGACCAATATCATCACAACACTCCATGACACCTGACAGCACAATGATCCGGGACTCTTGTCATCACAATGCTCCAAGACCCCTGTAATCACAATGCTCCATGCCCTTGTCATCACAAAGCTCAATGACACATGTCATCAGAATGTTCCATGGCCTTTTCATCAAATGCTCCATGCCCTTGTCATCACAATGCACCATGCACTTGTCAGCACAATGCCCACTGACCCTTGTCATCACAGTGCTCCAAGCCATTGTCATCACAATGCTCCATTACCTTTGTCATCAGAATCCTCCATGAAACTTGGCATCACAATGCTCCATGCCATTGTCATCACAATGGGCCATTACATATATCATCACAGTGCTCCCTGACAACTCTCTTCACAATAGAGCAAGACCTGGTCATCACAATTCTTCACGCCCTTGTCATCACAATGCTCCATGACCCCTGCCATCACAATGTTCCACGGCCTTGTCCTCACAAGGCTCCATGACCCTTGTCATCACAAAGCTCCATGACACACGTCATCAGAATGTTCCATGGCCTTCTCATCAAAAAGCTCCATGTCCTTGTCATCACAATTCACCATGTCCAATATCATCACAATAGTCTATGAAACTTGTCAGACCAATGCTCCATGCCCCTGTCATCACAATGCTCAATGCCCTTGTCATCAAAATGCTCCAAGACCCCTGTCATCACAGTGCTCCGTGACTCCAGTCATCACAATGCTTCATAAAGTTTGTCATCCGAACGGTCCATGCCCACGTCATCACAAGGCTCTGTGACCTTTTTAACCACAATGCTCCATGAACTTTTCATCACAATTCTCTTTGACCCTTGTCATCACAATGCTCTATGCCTTTCTCAGCACAATGCTCCATGACCCTTGTCCTCACAATGCTCCATGCGCTTGTCAGCACAATGCTCCATGACACATGTCATCACAATGCACCATGCGCTTGTCATCACAGTGCTCCACAATCTTGTCATCACAATGTTCCATAAACCTTGTCATCACAATTCTCCATGCACTTCTCATCAAAATGCTTTCTCACCACTGATATCACAATGTTACTTCACTATTCGACACAATACTCCCTCACCTCTGTCATCACAATGTTCCATGACTCCTGTCATCACAATGCTACATGCACTTATCATCACAATGTTCGATGACCCATGACATCACAATGTTCCATAACCCCTGTCATCAAAATGTTCCTTGACACTTTTCATCAAATTTCTCCGTGACCATGTCATCACAATGCTCCCTGCAATTCTCATTACAATGCACAACCCCCTTGTCATCAAAATGTTCCATGACCTTTTTCATCACAAATATCCATGACCCTTGGCATCACATTGCTCCATGCCCTTGCCATCACTAAGCTCCATGACACATGTGTCATCAGAATGCTCCATGGCCTTCTCATCACAATGCTCCATGACCTTTGTCATCACAATGCTCAATACACTTGTCATCAATATGCTCCATGACACTTGTTGTCTGTATGCTCCTTGAACCCTGTCATGGCAAGGCTCCATGCATTTTTCATCACAATATTCCATGCCCTTTTCATCACAAGGCTACAAGACCCCTGCAATCACAATGCTCCATGCGCTTGTCATCACAAAGCTCAATGACACATGTCCTCAGAATGCTCCTTGGCCTTCTCTTCACAATGATCCATGCCCTTGTCATCACAATGTTCCAAGACCCCTGTAATCACAATGGTCCATGCCCCTTTTGATCAGTATGCTATATGAGATTGTCATCACAAGGCTCCATGGATTTCTCATCACAATGCTCCAGGACCTTGTCATCACAATGCTTCACGACCTTGTCATGAAAATTCTCAATGGCCCTTGTCATCATAGTGCCCCAAGCCCTAGTCATCACAATGCTCCATTTTATTTGTCATCCCAATCCTCCATTACATTTGACATCACAATGCTCAATGCCATTATCATCGCAATGGACGATGACATATGTCATCACAATGCTCCCTGACACCTGTCTTCACAATACTCCATGACCTTCTCATCACCATGATCCATACCCTTGTCATCACAATGCACCATGTCCACTGTCATCACAATAATCTATGAAACTTGTCAGACCAATGCTCCATGCCCCTGTCATCACAATGCACCATGTCCACTCTCATCACAATAATCTATGAAACTTGCCAGACCAATGCTCCATGCCCCTGTCATCACAATGCTCCATGACCTTGTTATCACAGTGCTCCATGACCCCTGTCATCACAGTGCTCCGTGACTCCAGTCATCACAATGCTTCATAATGTTTGTCATCAAAACGGTCCTTGCCCGTGTCATCACAAGGCTCTGTGACCTTTGTAACCAAAATGCTCCATGAACTTTTCATCACAATGCTCCGTGACCCTTGTCATCACAATGCTCCATGCCTTTGTCAGAACAATGCTCCATGACCCTTGTCATCACAATGTGCCACGTGCTTTTCATCACATCGGTCCACAACCTTGTCATCGCTATGCTTCATAAACCTTGTAATCCCAATGCTCCATGCACTTCTCATCCAAATGCTCTCTCACCAGAGATATCACAATGTTCCATCACTAGTCATCACAAGACTCCCTCACCCCTGTTATCACAATGTTCCATGAGCCCTGTCATCACAGTGCTACATAACCTTACCATCACAATGTTCCATGGTCCGTGACATCACAATGTTCCATAACCCTGTAATCAAAATGCTCCATGACACTTTTCATCCCAAAGCTCCATGACCCCTGACATCACAATGTTCTATAACCCCTGCCTTCAAAATATTCCATTATATTTTAATCAAATTGCTGCATGAACCTGTAATCAAAATGCTCCCTGCCCTTCTCATCACAATGCACCACACCATAGTCATCGAAATGCTCCCTGTTATTTGTCATCACAAATCTCCATGACCCTTGGCATCACAATGCTCCATGTCATTGTCATCACAAAGCTCCATGAACACTCTCATCACATTGCTCCATGCCCTTGTCATCACAAAGCTCCATGACACTTGTCATCACAATGCTCGATGCCCTTCTCATCGCAATGCTCCATGTCCTGGTCATTACAATCCTCCATGAACCATGTATCACAGTGTTCCGTGCCCTTGTCATCCCAATGCTCCATGCCCACTCTCATTACAATAATCCATGAAATATTTTAGACCAAAGCTCAATGGCCTTCTCATCACAATGCTCCATTACCTCTGTCATAACAATGCTCCATGACACCTGCCATCACATTGTTCAACGGCATGTCATCACAAGGCTCCATGATCCTTGTCATCACAATTCCCCAAGACCCCTGTAATCACAATGCTCCATGCCCTTGTCATCACAGTGCTCCATGATGCATGTCATCAGAATTTTCCATGGCCTTCTCATCACCATGCTCCATGCCCTAGTCATCACAATGCTCCAAGACCCCAGTAATCACAATGCTCCATTCCCCTTTTCATCTCAATGCTCCATGAACCCAGTCATCACAATGCACCATCCCCATCATCATAATGTTTCATGCTATTGTCATCACAATGAAATCTAAATTCTCCATGACATCTGTCATCATAATGCTCCAAAACCTTGTGATCACAATCTTCCATAAGACTTATCATCACAACACCCCATGACGCTCATCATCACAATTATCCATGGTCTTCTCATCACAATGCTCTATGACCTTTGTCATCAAATGCTCAATACACTTGTCATCACAATGCTACCTGACACTTGTCGTAAGTATGCTTCTTGAACACTGTCATGACAAGGCTCAATGCCTTTTTCTTCACAATGATACATGCCCTTTTCATCACAATGCATCAAGACACCTGTAATCACAATGCTCCACGACCTACTCATCACAATTCTCCATGGCCAATATCATCACAATGCACCATGACCACTGTCATTTCAACACTCCATGACACCTGACAACACAATGATCCGGAATTCTTGTCATCAAAATGCTCCATTCCCAAGTCATCACAATGCTCCATGACCTCTGTCATCACAATACTCCATGAACATTTTCAGCCCAATGCTCCATGACACTTGTCATCACATTGAACCATGCCCTTGTCATCCCAATGCTCCATGACCACTGTATTCACAATGCTCCGTGACGCTTGTCATCACAGTGCTCCATGACACCTGTCATTCCAATGCTCCATGCCTTTGTCAGCAAATGCTACATGACCTTTTCATTACAATGCTCTATGCGCTTGTCATCACAATACTCCTTTACCATTGTCATCACAATCCTCCATGAACCTTGGGATCACATTGCTTCATACCCTTGTCATCACAATGCTCCATGCTCCTTGAAATCAAAATGATCCATGACCTCTGTCATCACAATGCTCCAAACCCTTGTCATCACAATGTTCCATAACACTTGTCATCACAACGCTCCATGATGCCTGTCATCACAATACTCCACGGCCTTTTCATCACAATGCTCCATAACTTTTGTCATCACAATTCTAATACACCTGTCATTACAATGCTTCCTGACACTTGCCGTCAGAATGCTCCTTGAAACCTGTCACGGAAAGGCTCCATGCTTTTCTCATCACAATGCCCCATGCCGTTTTCATCACAATGCTCCATGCCATTGTCATCAAAATACTCCACAAGATTGTCATCAGAATGTTCCATGACCTTTTTCATCACAATTATCCATGCACTTGTCAGCACAATGCTCCCTGAACCTTGTCATCACAATGCTCCAAGCCATTGTCATCACAATGCTAAATTACATTTGACATCACAATGCTCCGTGACTCCAGTCATCACAATGCTTCATAACGTTTGTCATCACAACGGTCCATGCCCGCGTCATCACAAGGCTCTGTGACTTTTGTAACCACAATGCTCCATGAACTTTTCATCACAATGCTCCATGACACTTGTCATCACAATGCTCCATGCCTTTGTCAGAACAGTGTTCCATGACCATTGTCATCACAATGTGCCATGCGCTTTTCATCACAATGATCCACAACTTTGTCATCGATATGCTCCATAAACCTTGTAATCCCAATGGTCCATGCACTTCTCATCCAAATGCTCTCTCACCTGAGATATCACAATGTTCCATCACTAGTCATCACAATCCTCCCTCAACCCTGTAATCACAATGTTCCATGACCCGTGACATCACAATATTCCATAACCACTGTCATCACAATGCTCCATGACACATTTCATCCCAAAGCTCCATGACCCATGGCATCACAATGTTCTGTAACCCCTGTCATCAAAATGTTACATGACACTTTTCATCAAATTGCAGCATGAACCTCTCATCAAAATGTTCCCTTTCCTTCTCATCACAATGCACCACACGCTTGTCATCAAAATGCTCCATGACTGTTGTCATCACAAAGCTCCATGACCCTTGGCATCACAATGCTCCATGTCATTGTCATCACAATCCTCCCTGAACGCTCTCATCCCATTGCTCCATGCCCTTGTCATCACAATGCTCCATGACACTTGTCATCACAATGCTCGATGCCCTTCTTATCAAAATGCTCCATGCCCTTTTCATCACAATCCTCCATGACCCATGTATCACAGTGTTCCGTGCCCTTGTCATCACAGTGCTCCATGCCCACTGTCATCACAATAATCCATGAAAACTTTCGGGCCAATGCTCAATGCACTTCTCATCACAATGCTCCATTACCTCTGTCATAAAAATGCTCCATGACCCCTGCCATCACAATGATCCACGGCCTTGTCATCACAAGGCTCCCTGACCCTTGACATCACAATGCTCCAAGGCCCCTGTAATCACAATGCTCCATGCCACTTTGCATCTCAATGCTCCATGAACCCTGTCATCACAATGCACCATGCCCATCATCATAATGCTTCAGGCTATTGTCATCACAATGAAATCAAAATTATCCATGACCTCTGTCATCATAATGCTCCAAACCCTTGTGATCACAATGTTCCATAACACTTATCATCACAAATCCCCATGACGCTCATCATCACAGTTATACATGGTATTCTCATCACAATGCTCCATGACCTTTGTCATCACAATGCTCAATACACTTGTCATCACAATGCTCTCTGACACTTTTCGTCAGTATGCTCCTTGAACCCTGTCATGACAAGGCTCCATGACTTTTTCATCACAATGATCCGTGCCCTTTTCATCACAATACTCCAAGATCACTGTCATCACAATGCTCCATGTGCTTGTCATCACAAAACTCCATGAAGCATGTCATCAGAATGCCCCATGGACTTCTCATCACAATGCTCCATGCCCTAGTCATCAAAATGCTCCAAGACCCCTGTAATCACAATGCTCCATGCCCCTTTTCATCAGAATGCTCCGTGAGAATTCTCATCACAAGTCTCCCTGGTCATCTCATCACAAAGATCCAGGATATTGTCATCACCATTCTCCATTCCCTTGTCACCACAATGCTCCATGACCCCTGTCATCACAATAATCCATTAACATATTCAGCCCAATGCTCCATGACCTACACATCACAATACTCCATGGCCAATATCTTCACAAGCCTCCATGACCACTGTCATCACAACACTCCATGACTCCTGACAACACAATGATCCGCGACTCTTGTCATCACAGTGCTCCATTCCCTACTCATCACTATGCTCCATGACCCATGTCATCACAACACTCCATGAACATTTTCAGCCCAGTGCTCCATGACACTTGTCATCACAATGATCCATGCCCTTGTCATCCCAATGCTCCATGACCCCTGTATTCACAATAGTCCATGACGCTTGTCATCACAGTGCTCCATGACACATGTGATCACAATGCTCCATGCCTTTGTCAGCAAAATGCTACATGACCTTGTCATTACAATGCTCTATGCGCTTGTCATCACAATACTCCATTTCCATTGTCATCACAATCCTCCATGAACCTTGGGATCACATTGCTTCATGCCCTTGTCATCACAATGCTCCATGCTCCTTTAAATCAATATGATCCATTACCTCTGTCATCACAATGCTCCAAACCCTTGTGATCACAATCTTCCATATCACTTGTCATCACAACGCTCCATGATGCCTGTCATCACAATACTCCATGCCCTTTTCATCACAATGCTCCATAACCTTTGTCATAACAATTCTCAATATACATATCATCACAATGCTCCCTGACATTGTCATCAGAATGCTCCTTGAAACCTGCCACGAAAAGGCTCCATGCCTTTTTCTTCACAATGCCCCATGCCATTTTCATCACAATGCTCCATGCCATTGTCATCACAATGCTCCTTGCGCTTGTCAGCACAATGCTCCATGACACATGTCATCACAATGCACCATGCGCTTGTCATCACAGTGCTCTACAATCTTGTCATCACAGTGCTCCATAAACATTGTCATCATAATCCTCCATGCACTTCTAATCAAAATGCTCTCTCACCACTGATATCACAATGCTACATCACTATTTGTCACAATACTCCCTCCCACCTGTCATCACAATGTTCCATGACTCCTGTCATCACAATGCTACATGCACTTATCATCAAAATGTTCGATGACCCCTGACATCACAATGTTCCATAACACCTGTCCTCAAAATATTCCATGAAAATTTTCAACAAATTGCTCCATGAACCTGTCATCACAATTCTCCCTGCCCTTCTCGTCACAATGCACAACGCCCTTGCCATCAAAATGCTCCATGACCTTTGTCATCTCAAAGAGCCCTGACCCATGGCATCACAATGCTCCATGTCATTGTCATCACAATGCTCCATGACACATGTCATCAGAATGCTACATGGCCTTCTCATCACAATGATCCATGCCCTTGCCATCACAATGCTCCATTACCACTCTCATAACAATGCTCCATGCCCCTGCCATCACGATATTCCATGGCCTTGTCATCACAAGGCTCCATGACCCTTCTCATCACAACACTCCAAGAACCCTGTAATCACAATGCTCCATGCCCTTTTTCATCTCAATGATCCATTAACCCTGTCATCACAATGCACCATGCCTATCATCATAATGCTTCATGCTATTGTCATCACAATGAAATCAAAATGCACCATGACCTCTGTCATAACAATGCTCCAATCCCTTGTGATCACAATATTCCATAACACTTGTCATCACAATGCCCCTTGACGCTCGTCATCACAATTATCCTTGGTCTTCTAATCACAATGCTCCATGACCTTTGTCATCACAATGCTCAATACACTTGTCATCAAAATGCTCCCTGACACTTGTTGTCTGTATGCTCCTTGAACTCTGTCATGACAAGGCTCCATGCCTTTTTCATCACAGTGATCCATGCCCTTTTCATCACAATGCTCCAAGACCCATGTAATCAAAATGCTCCATGCCCTTGTCATCACAAATCTCAATGACGCATGCCATCAGAATGCTCCTTGGTCTTCTCCTCACAATGTTCAATGCCCTTTTCATCACAATGCTCCATGACATTGTTCATCACAGTTCTCAATACACTTGTCATCACAGTGCTCCCTGACACTTGTCGTCAGAATGCTCCTTGAACTCTGTCATGAAAAGGCTACATGCCTTTTTCATCACAATGCCCCATGCCGTTTTCGTCACACTGCTCCATGCCATTGTCATCATAATACTCCACAAGTTTGTTATCAGATTGCTCCATGACCCTTGTCATCACAATTCTCCATGCACTGGTCAGCACAATGCTCCTTAACCCTTGTCATCACAATGCTCCAAGCCATTGTCATCACAATGCTCCATTACTTTTGTCATCAGAATCATCCATGACAATTGGCATCACAATGCTCCATGCCATTGTCACCACAACGGGCCATTACATATGTCATCACAATGCTCCCTGACAGCTGTCTTCACAATACTGCATGACCTGGTCATCACAATGCTCCATGCCCTTGTCATCACAATGTGCCATTCCAACTGTCATCGCAATAATCCATGCAACTTATTAGACCAATGTTCCATGCCCTTGTCATCACAATGCTCCATGCCCTTTTTATCACAATGCTCCATTACCCCTGTCATCACAATGCTCCGTGACTCCAGTCATCACAATTCTTCATGACCTTTGTCATCACAGTGGTCCATGCCCTCATCATCAACAGTCTCTGTGACCTTTTTAACCAAAATGATCCATGAACTTTTCTTCACAATGCTCTTTATCCCCTGTCATCACAATGCTCTATGACTTTCTCAGCACAATGCTGCATGACATATGTCATTAGAATGCTCCATGGCCTTCTCCTCACAATGCTCCATGCCCATGTCATCACAATGCTCCAAGACCCCTGTAATCACAATGCTCCATGCCCCTTTTCATCAGAATGCTCCATGAGACTTGTCATCACAAGTCTCCATGGTCAACTCATCACAATGCTCCAGGACCTTGTCATCACAATGCTCCATGACACCTGTCATCACAATGCTCTGTGACTCCAGTCATCACAATGCTTCATAATATTTGTCATCACAATGTTCCATGCCAGCGTCATCACAAGGCTCTGTTACCTTTGTATCCACAATGCTCCATGAACATTTCATCACAATGCTCCGTGACCCTTGTCATCACAATGCTCCATGCCTTTGTCATTAAAATGCTCCATGACCATTGTTATCACAATGTGCCACGTGCTTTTCATCCCAACGGTCCAAAAATTTGTCATCACAATGCTCCATAAAAATTGTAATCACAATGCTGCATGTCCTTCTCATCACAATGCTCCATTACCCCTGTCATAACAATGCTCCATGACCCCTGCCATCACAATGTTCCACGGTCATGTCATCACAAGGCTCCATGACACTTGTCATCACAATGCTCCAAGACCCCTTTAATCACAACGCTCCATGCCGTTGTCATCACCAAGCTCCATGACACATGTCATCAGATTGTTCCTTGGCCTTCTCATCAAAATGCTCCATGCCCTTGTCATCACAATGCTCCAAAACCCCTGTAAACACAGTGCTCCATGCCACTTTTCATCTCAATGCTCCATGAACCCTGTCATCACAATGCATCATGCTGATCATCATAATGATTCAGGCTATTGTCATCACAATGAAATAAAAATTATCCATGACCTCTGTCATCACAATGCTCCATGACCCCTGTCATCACAACACTCCATGAACATTTTCAGCCCAATGCTCCATGACACTTGTCATCACAATGATCCATGCAGTTGTCATCCCAATGCTTCATGACCCCTGTATTCACAATGCTCCGTGACACTTGTCATCACAGTTCTCCATGACACCTGTCATCACAATGCTCCATGCCTTTGTCAGGAAAATTCTACATGACCTTGTCATTACAATGCTCTATGCGCTTGTCATCACAATGCTCCAAGACCCCTGTAATCACAGTGTTCCATGCCCCTTTTCATCTCAATGCTCCATGAACTCTGTCATCACAATGCACCATGCCCATTATCATAATGCTTCTGGCTATTGTCATCACAATGAAATCAAAATTCTCCTTGACCTCTGTCATCATAATGCTCCAAAACCTTGTGATCACAATGTTCCATAACACTTATAATCACAACACCCCGTGACGATCATCATCACTAGTATCCATGGCCTTCTCATCACCATGCTCCATGACCTTTGTCATCACAATTCTCAATACACTTGTCATCACAATGCTCCCTGACACTTGTCGTCAGAATGCTCCTTGAACCCTGCCACGAAAAGGCTACATGCCTTTTTCATCACATCGCCCCATGCCGTTTTCATCACAATGCTCCATGCCTTTGTCATCAAAATACTCCACAAGCTTGTCATCAGAATGCTCCATGACCCTTGTCATCACAATTCTCCATGCACTTGTCAGCACAATGCTCCCTGACCCTTCTCATCACAATGCTCCAAGCCATTGTCATCACAATGCTCCATTACCTTTGTCATCAGAATCTTCCATGACACTTGGCATCACAATGCTCCACGCCATTTTCATCACAATGGGCCATTACATATGTCATCACAATGCTCCCTGACACTTCTCTTCACAATAATGCATGACCAGGTCATCACAATGCTCCATGCCCTTGTCATCACAATGTGCCATACCAAATGTCATCGCAATAATCCATGAAACATATTAGACCAGTGCTCCATGCCCTTGTCATCACAATGCTCCATGCCCTTGTCATCACAATGTGCCATACCAAATGTCATCGCAATAATACATGAAACATATTAGACCAATGCTCCATGCCCTTGTCATCACAATGCTCCATGCCCTTGTTATCACAATGCTCCATGACCCCTGTCATCACCATGCTCCGTGACTCCACTCATCACAATGATTCATGACCTTTGTCATCACAATGGTCCATTCCCTCATCACCAACAGTCTCTGTGACCTTTTTAACCACAATGCTCCATGAACTTTTCATCACATTGCTCTTTGACCCTTGACATCACAGTGATCTACGCCTTTCCCAGCACAATGCTCCATGCCCTTGTCATCACAATGCTCCATGACCCTGTCATCACAATGCTTCTTGACTCCAGTCTTCACAATCCTTCATAACATTTGTCATAACAATGGTTCATTCCCGCGTCATCACAAGGCTTTTTGACCTTTTTAACCACAGTGATTCATGAACTTTTCATCACAATGCTCTGTGACACTTGTCATCACAGTGCTCCATGCCTTTGTCAGAAAAATGCTCCATGACCCTTGTCATCACAATGTGCCACGCGACTTTTATCCCAAAGGTCAACAAATTTGTCATCGCAATGCTCCATAAAACTTGTAATCACAATGCTCCATGCCCTTCTCATCACAGTGCTCCATTACACCTGTCATAACAATGCTCCTTGACCCCTGCCATCACAATGTTCCACGGCCTTGTCATCACAAGGCTCAATGACACTTGTCATCACAATGCTTCAAGACACCTGTAATCACAAAGCTCCATGCCCTTGTCATCACAAAGCTCCATGACACATGTCATCAGAATGTTCCATGGACTTCTCATCAAAATGCTCCATGCCCTTGTCATCACAATGCTCCAAGACCACTGTAATCAAAATGCTCCATGCCCCTTTTCATCTCAATGCTCCATGAACCCTGTCATCACAATGCATCATGCCCATCATCATAATGCTTCCGGCTATTGTCAGCACAATGAAATCAAAATTCTCCATGACCCCTGTCATCACAATACTCCATGAACATTTTCCGCCCAATGCTCCATGACCCTTGTCATCACAATGATCCATGACCCTGTCATCACAATGCTCCATGCCTTTGTCAGTAAAATGCTCCATGTCCATTGTCATCACAATGTGCCACGCGCTTTTCATCCCAACGGTCCAAAAATTTGTCATCACAATGCTCCATAAAAATTGTAATCACAATGCTGCATGTCCTTCTCATCACAATGCTCCATTACCCCTGTCATAACAATGCTCCATGACCCCTGCCATCACAATGTTCCACGGCCTTGTCATCACAAGGCTCCATGACACTTGTCATCACAATGCTCCAAGACCCCTTTAATCACAACGCTCCATGCCGTTGTCATCACCAAGCTCCATGACACATGTCATCAGATTGTTCCTTGGCCTTCTCATCAAAATGCTCCATGCCCTTGTCATCACAATGCTCCAAAACCCCTGTAAACACAGTGCTCCATGCCACTTTTCATCTCAATGCTCCATGAACCCTGTCATCACAATGCATCATGCTGATCATCATAATGATTCAGGCTATTGTCATCACAATGAAATAAAAATTATCCATGACCTCTGTCATCACAATGCTCCATGACCCCTGTCATCACAACACTCCATGAACATTTTCAGCCCAATGCTCCATGACACTTGTCATCACAATGATCCATGCAGTTGTCATCCCAATGCTTCATGACCCCTGTATTCACAATGCTCCGTGACACTTGTCATCACAGTTCTCCATGACACCTGTCATCACAGTGCTCCATGCATTTGTCATCACAATGATCCATGACCCCTGTATTCACAGTGCTCCGTGACACATGTCATCACAGTGCTCCATGACACCTGTCATCACAGTGCTCCATGCATTTGTCTGCAAAATTCTACATGATCTTGTCATTACAATGCTCTATGGGCTTGTCATCACAATGCTACAAGACCCCTGTAATCACAATGCTCCATGCCCCTTTTCATCTCAATGCTCCATGAACCCTGTCATCACAATGCACCACGCCCATCATCATAATGCTTCAGGCTATTGTCATTACAATGAAATCAAAAGTCTCCATGACCTCTGTCATCTTAAAGCTCCAAACCCTTGTGATCACAATGTTACATAACATTTATCATCACCACACCCCATGACGATCATCATCACAATTATCCTTGGTCTTCTGATCCCAATGCTCCCTGATCTTTTTCATCACAATGCTCAGTACACTTGTCTTCACAATGCTCCCTGACACTTGTCGTCAGTATGCTCCTTGAACACTGTCATGACAAGGCTCCATGCCTTTTTCATCACAATGATCCATGCCCTTTTCATCACAATGCTCCAAGACACCTGTAATCACAATGCTCCATGCACTTGTCATCAAAAGCTCCATGACGCATGTCATCAGAATGCTCCATGGCCTTTTCCTCACTATGCTGCATGGCATTGTCATCACAATGCTCCATGTACCCTCTCATCACATTGCTCCATTAATTGTCATTACAATCCTCCATGACCCATGTATCACAGTGTTCCGTGCCCTTGTCATCACAATGCTCCAGTCCACTCTCATCACAATAAAATATGAAATATTTCAAACCAATGCTCAATGCCCTTCTCATCACAATGCTCCATTACCTCTGTCATAACAATGCACCACGACCACTGCCATCACAATGTTCCACGGCCTTGTCATCACAAGGCTCCATGACCCTTGTCATCACAATGCTCCAAGAAACATGTAATCAAAATTCTCCATGCCCTTGTCATAACAAAGCTCCATGACGCATGTCATCAGTAGGTTCCATGGCCTTCTCTTCACAATGTTCCATGCCCTTGTCATCACAATGCTCCATGACCCCTGTAATCACAATTATCCATGGTTTTCTCATCACAATGCTCCATTACACCTGTCATAACAATGCTCCTTGACCCCTGCCATCACAATGTTCCACGGCCTTGTCATCACAAGGCTCAATGACACTTGTCATCACAATGCTTCAAGACACCTGTAATCACAAAGCTCCATGCCCTTGTCATCACAAAGCTCCATGACACATGTCATCAGAATGTTCCATGGACTTCTCATCAAAATGCTCCATGCCCTTGTCATCACAATGCTCCAAGACCACTGTAATCAAAATGCTCCATGCCCCTTTTCATCTCAATGCTCCATGAACCCTGTCATCACAATGCATCATGCCCATCATCATAATGCTTCCGGCTATTGTCAGCACAATGAAATCAAAATTCTCCATGACCTCTGTCATCACAATGCTCCATGACCCCTGTCATCACAATACTCCATGAACATTTTCCGCCCAATGCTCCATGACCCTTGTCATCACAATGATCCATGACCCTGTCATCACAATGCTCCATGCCTTTGTCAGTAAAATGCTCCATGTCCATTGTCATCACAATGTGCCACGCGCTTTTCATCCCAACGGTCCAAAAATTTGTCATCACAATGCTCCATAAAAATTGTAATCACAATGCTGCATGTCCTTCTCATCACAATGCTCCATTACCCCTGTCATAACAATGCTCCATGACCCCTGCCATCACAATGTTCCACGGCCTTGTCATCACAAGGCTCCATGACACTTGTCATCACAATGCTCCAAGACCCCTTTAATCACAACGCTCCATGCCGTTGTCATCACCAAGCTCCATGACACATGTCATCAGATTGTTCCTTGGCCTTCTCATCAAAATGCTCCATGCCCTTGTCATCACAATGCTCCAAAACCCCTGTAAACACAGTGCTCCATGCCACTTTTCATCTCAATGCTCCATGAACCCTGTCATCACAATGCATCATGCTGATCATCATAATGATTCAGGCTATTGTCATCACAATGAAATAAAAATTATCCATGACCTCTGTCATCACAATGCTCCATGACCCCTGTCATCACAACACTCCATGAACATTTTCAGCCCAATGCTCCATGACACTTGTCATCACAATGATCCATGCAGTTGTCATCCCAATGCTTCATGACCCCTGTATTCACAATGCTCCGTGACACTTGTCATCACAGTTCTCCATGACACCTGTCATCACAGTGCTCCATGCATTTGTCATCACAATGATCCATGACCCCTGTATTCACAGTGCTCCGTGACACATGTCATCACAGTGCTCCATGACACCTGTCATCACAGTGCTCCATGCATTTGTCTGCAAAATTCTACATGATCTTGTCATTACAATGCTCTATGGGCTTGTCATCACAATGCTACAAGACCCCTGTAATCACAATGCTCCATGCCCCTTTTCATCTCAATGCTCCATGAACCCTGTCATCACAATGCACCACGCCCATCATCATAATGCTTCAGGCTATTGTCATTACAATGAAATCAAAAGTCTCCATGACCTCTGTCATCTTAAAGCTCCAAACCCTTGTGATCACAATGTTACATAACATTTATCATCACCACACCCCATGACGATCATCATCACAATTATCCTTGGTCTTCTGATCCCAATGCTCCCTGATCTTTTTCATCACAATGCTCAGTACACTTGTCTTCACAATGCTCCCTGACACTTGTCGTCAGTATGCTCCTTGAACACTGTCATGACAAGGCTCCATGCCTTTTTCATCACAATGATCCATGCCCTTTTCATCACAATGCTCCAAGACACCTGTAATCACAATGCTCCATGCACTTGTCATCAAAAGCTCCATGACGCATGTCATCAGAATGCTCCATGGCCTTTTCCTCACAATGCTCCATGGCATTTTCATCACAATGCTCCATGTACCCTCTCATCACATTGCTCCATTAATTGTCATTACAATCCTCCATGACCCATGTATCACAGTGTTCCGTGCCCTTGTCATCACAATGCTCCAGTCCACTCTCATCACAATAAAATATGAAATATTTCAAACCAATGCTCAATGCCCTTCTCATCACAATGCTCCATTACCTCTGTCATAACAATGCACCACGACCACTGCCATCACAATGTTCCACGGCCTTGTCATCACAAGGCTCCATGACCCTTGTCATCACAATGCTCCAAGAAACATGTAATCAAAATTCTCCATGCCCTTGTCATAACAAAGCTCCATGACGCATGTCATCAGTAGGTTCCATGGCCTTCTCTTCACAATGTTCCATGCCCTTGTCATCACAATGCTCCATGACCCCTGTAATCACAATTATCCATGGTTTTCTCATCACAATGCTCCATTACACCTGTCATAACAATGCTCCTTGACCCCTGCCATCACAATGTTCCACGGCCTTGTCATCACAAGGCTCAATGACACTTGTCATCACAATGCTTCAAGACACCTGTAATCACAAAGCTCCATGCCCTTGTCATCACAAAGCTCCATGACACATGTCATCAGAATGTTCCATGGACTTCTCATCAAAATGCTCCATGCCCTTGTCATCACAATGCTCCAAGACCACTGTAATCAAAATGCTCCATGCCCCTTTTCATCTCAATGCTCCATGAACCCTGTCATCACAATGCATCATGCCCATCATCATAATGCTTCCGGCTATTGTCAGCACAATGAAATCAAAATTCTCCATGACCTCTGTCATCACAATGCTCCATGACCCCTGTCATCACAATACTCCATGAACATTTTCCGCCCAATGCTCCATGACCCTTGTCATCACAATGATCCATGACCCTGTCATCACAATGCTCCATGCCTTTGTCAGTAAAATGCTCCATGTCCATTGTCATCACAATGTGCCACGCGCTTTTCATCCCAACGGTCCAAAAATTTGTCATCACAATGCTCCATAAAAATTGTAATCACAATGCTGCATGTCCTTCTCATCACAATGCTCCATTACCCCTGTCATAACAATGCTCCATGACCCCTGCCATCACAATGTTCCACGGCCTTGTCATCACAAGGCTCCATGACACTTGTCATCACAATGCTCCAAGACCCCTTTAATCACAACGCTCCATGCCGTTGTCATCACCAAGCTCCATGACACATGTCATCAGATTGTTCCTTGGCCTTCTCATCAAAATGCTCCATGCCCTTGTCATCACAATGCTCCAAAACCCCTGTAAACACAGTGCTCCATGCCACTTTTCATCTCAATGCTCCATGAACCCTGTCATCACAATGCATCATGCTGATCATCATAATGATTCAGGCTATTGTCATCACAATGAAATAAAAATTATCCATGACCTCTGTCATCACAATGCTCCATGACCCCTGTCATCACAACACTCCATGAACATTTTCAGCCCAATGCTCCATGACACTTGTCATCACAATGATCCATGCAGTTGTCATCCCAATGCTTCATGACCCCTGTATTCACAATGCTCCGTGACACTTGTCATCACAGTTCTCCATGACACCTGTCATCACAGTGCTCCATGCATTTGTCATCACAATGATCCATGACCCCTGTATTCACAGTGCTCCGTGACACATGTCATCACAGTGCTCCATGACACCTGTCATCACAGTGCTCCATGCATTTGTCTGCAAAATTCTACATGATCTTGTCATTACAATGCTCTATGGGCTTGTCATCACAATGCTACAAGACCCCTGTAATCACAATGCTCCATGCCCCTTTTCATCTCAATGCTCCATGAACCCTGTCATCACAATGCACCACGCCCATCATCATAATGCTTCAGGCTATTGTCATTACAATGAAATCAAAAGTCTCCATGACCTCTGTCATCTTAAAGCTCCAAACCCTTGTGATCACAATGTTACATAACATTTATCATCACCACACCCCATGACGATCATCATCACAATTATCCTTGGTCTTCTGATCCCAATGCTCCCTGATCTTTTTCATCACAATGCTCAGTACACTTGTCTTCACAATGCTCCCTGACACTTGTCGTCAGTATGCTCCTTGAACACTGTCATGACAAGGCTCCATGCCTTTTTCATCACAATGATCCATGCCCTTTTCATCACAATGCTCCAAGACACCTGTAATCACAATGCTCCATGCACTTGTCATCAAAAGCTCCATGACGCATGTCATCAGAATGCTCCATGGCCTTTTCCTCACAATGCTCCATGGCATTTTCATCACAATGCTCCATGTACCCTCTCATCACATTGCTCCATTAATTGTCATTACAATCCTCCATGACCCATGTATCACAGTGTTCCGTGCCCTTGTCATCACAATGCTCCAGTCCACTCTCATCACAATAAAATATGAAATATTTCAAACCAATGCTCAATGCCCTTCTCATCACAATGCTCCATTACCTCTGTCATAACAATGCACCACGACCACTGCCATCACAATGTTCCACGGCCTTGTCATCACAAGGCTCCATGACCCTTGTCATCACAATGCTCCAAGAAACATGTAATCAAAATTCTCCATGCCCTTGTCATAACAAAGCTCCATGACGCATGTCATCAGTAGGTTCCATGGCCTTCTCTTCACAATGTTCCATGCCCTTGTCATCACAATGCTCCATGACCCCTGTAATCACAATTATCCATGGTTTTCTCATCACAATGCTCCATTACACCTGTCATAACAATGCTCCTTGACCCCTGCCATCACAATGTTCCACGGCCTTGTCATCACAAGGCTCAATGACACTTGTCATCACAATGCTTCAAGACACCTGTAATCACAAAGCTCCATGCCCTTGTCATCACAAAGCTCCATGACACATGTCATCAGAATGTTCCATGGACTTCTCATCAAAATGCTCCATGCCCTTGTCATCACAATGCTCCAAGACCACTGTAATCAAAATGCTCCATGCCCCTTTTCATCTCAATGCTCCATGAACCCTGTCATCACAATGCATCATGCCCATCATCATAATGCTTCCGGCTATTGTCAGCACAATGAAATCAAAATTCTCCATGACCTCTGTCATCACAATGCTCCATGACCCCTGTCATCACAATACTCCATGAACATTTTCCGCCCAATGCTCCATGACCCTTGTCATCACAATGATCCATGACCCTGTCATCACAATGCTCCATGCCTTTGTCAGTAAAATGCTCCATGTCCATTGTCATCACAATGTGCCACGCGCTTTTCATCCCAACGGTCCAAAAATTTGTCATCACAATGCTCCATAAAAATTGTAATCACAATGCTGCATGTCCTTCTCATCACAATGCTCCATTACCCCTGTCATAACAATGCTCCATGACCCCTGCCATCACAATGTTCCACGGCCTTGTCATCACAAGGCTCCATGACACTTGTCATCACAATGCTCCAAGACCCCTTTAATCACAACGCTCCATGCCGTTGTCATCACCAAGCTCCATGACACATGTCATCAGATTGTTCCTTGGCCTTCTCATCAAAATGCTCCATGCCCTTGTCATCACAATGCTCCAAAACCCCTGTAAACACAGTGCTCCATGCCACTTTTCATCTCAATGCTCCATGAACCCTGTCATCACAATGCATCATGCTGATCATCATAATGATTCAGGCTATTGTCATCACAATGAAATAAAAATTATCCATGACCTCTGTCATCACAATGCTCCATGACCCCTGTCATCACAACACTCCATGAACATTTTCAGCCCAATGCTCCATGACACTTGTCATCACAATGATCCATGCAGTTGTCATCCCAATGCTTCATGACCCCTGTATTCACAATGCTCCGTGACACTTGTCATCACAGTTCTCCATGACACCTGTCATCACAGTGCTCCATGCATTTGTCATCACAATGATCCATGACCCCTGTATTCACAATGCTCCGTGACACATGTCATCACAGTGCTCCATGACACCTGTCATCACAGTGCTCCATGCATTTGTCTGCAAAATTCTACATGATCTTGTCATTACAATGCTCTATGGGCTTGTCATCACAATGCTACAAGACCCCTGTAATCACAATGCTCCATGCCCCTTTTCATCTCAATGCTCCATGAACCCTGTCATCACAATGCACCACGCCCATCATCATAATGCTTCAGGCTATTGTCATTACAATGAAATCAAAAGTCTCCATGACCTCTGTCATCTTAAAGCTCCAAACCCTTGTGATCACAATGTTACATAACATTTATCATCACCACACCCCATGACGATCATCATCACAATTATCCTTGGTCTTCTGATCCCAATGCTCCCTGATCTTTTTCATCACAATGCTCAGTACACTTGTCTTCACAATGCTCCCTGACACTTGTCGTCAGTATGCTCCTTGAACACTGTCATGACAAGGCTCCATGCCTTTTTCATCACAATGATCCATGCCCTTTTCATCACAATGCTCCAAGACACCTGTAATCACAATGCTCCATGCACTTGTCATCAAAAGCTCCATGACGCATGTCATCAGAATGCTCCATGGCCTTTTCCTCACTATGCTGCATGGCATTGTCATCACAATGCTCCATGTACCCTCTCATCACATTGCTCCATTAATTGTCATTACAATCCTCCATGACCCATGTATCACAGTGTTCCGTGCCCTTGTCATCACAATGCTCCAGTCCACTCTCATCACAATAAAATATGAAATATTTCGAACCAATGCTCAATGCCCTTCTCATCACAATGCTCCATTACCTCTGTCATAACAATGCACCACGACCACTGCCATCACAATGTTCCACGGCCTTGTCATCACAAGGCTCCATGACCCTTGTCATCACAATGCTCCAAGAAACATGTAATCAAAATTCTCCATGCCCTTGTCATAACAAAGCTCCATGACGCAAGTCATCAGTAGGTTCCATGGCCTTCTCTTCACAATGTTCCATGCCCTTGTCATCACAATGCTCCATGACCCCTGTAATCACAATTCTCCTTGACCCTTTTCATCTCAATGATCCATGAACCCTGTCATCAAAATGCACCATGCCAATCATCCTAATGTTTCATGCTATTGTCATCACAATGAAATCAAAATGCTCCATGACCTCTGTCATAACAATGTTCCAAACCATTGTGATCACAATATTCCATAACAGTTGTCATCACAATGCCCCATGACGCTCGTCATCACAATTATCCATGGTTTTCTCATCACAATGCTCCATGTCCTTTGTCATCACAATGCTCAATACACTTGTCATCAAAATGCTCCCTGACACTTGTTGTCTGTATGGTCCTTGAACCCAGTCATGACAAGGCTCCTTGCCTATTTCATCACAATTATCCATGCCCTTTTCATCACAGTCCTCCCCCACCCCTGTTATCACAATATTCCATGGCCCCTGTCATCACAATGCTACATCCCCTTATCAGCACAATGTTCCATGACCCCTGACATCACAATGTTCCATAACCCCTGTCATCAATATGCTCCATGACCCATTTCATCCCAAAGCTCCATGACCCCTGGCATCACAATGCTCTATAACCCCTGTCATCAAAATGTTCCATTACACTTTTCAGCAAATTACTGCATGACCCTGTCATCAAAATGCTCCCTGCCCTTCTCATCACAATGCACCACACGCTTGTCATCAAAATGCTCCATGACATTTGCCATCACAAAGCTCCATGACCCACGGCATCACAATGATCCATGTCATTGTCATCATAATGCTCCATGAACCCTCTCATCACATTGCTCCATGCCCTTGTCATCACAAAGCTCCATGACACTTGTCATCACAATGCTCGATGCCCTTCTCATCACAATGCTCCATGCCCTTGTCATTACAATCCCCCTTCACAAATGTATCACAGTATACCCTGCCCTTGTCATCACAATAAACCATGAAATATTTCAGACCAATGCTCAATGCCCTTCTCATCACAATGCTCCATTACCTCTGTCATAACAATGCTCCATGACCCCTGCATCACAATGTTCCACGGCCTTGTCATCACAAGGCTCCATGACCCTTGTCATCACAATGCTCCAAGACCCCTGTAATCACAATGCTCCATGCCCTTGTCATCACAAAGCTCCATGACGCATGTCATCAGAATGTTCCATGGCCTTCTCCTCACAGTGCTCCATGCCATTGTCATCACAATGCTCCAAGACCCCTGTAATCACAATACTCCATGCAACTTTTCATCAGAATGCTCCATGAGACTTGTCATCACAAGTCTCCATGGTCATCTCATCACAATGCTCCAGGACCATGTCATCACCACGCTCCATTCCCTTGTCATCACAATGCTCCATGACACCTGTCATCACAATACTCCATGAACATTTTCAGCCCAGTGCTCCATGACCTTCTCATCACAATGCTCCATGACCAATATCATCACAATGATCCATGACCACTGTCATCACAACACTCCATGACATATGACAACACAATGATCCGGGACTCTTGTCATCACAATGCTACAAGACCCCTGTAATCACAATGCTCCATGACCCCTGTCATCACAATACTCCATGAACATTTTCAGCCCAATGTTCCATGACCCTTGTCATCACAATGATCCATGCCCTTGTCATCACAAAGCTCCATGACACATGTCATCAGAATTTTAGATGGCCTTCTCATCACAATGTTCCATGCCCTTGTCATCACAATGTGCCTAGACCCCTGTAATCACAATGCTCCATGCCCCTTTTCATCACTATGCTCCATGAGATTTGTCATCACAAGGTTCCATGATTTTCTCAACACAATGCTCCAGGAACTTGTCATCACAATGCTTCACGACCTTGTCCTGAAAATTCTCAATGGCCCTTGTCATCATAATGCTCCAATCCCTAGTCATCACAATGCTCCATTATATTTGTCATCACAATCCTCCATTACATTTGGCATCACAATACTCCCTGCCATTGTCATCGCAATGGATCATGACATAAGTCATCACAATGCTCCCTGACACCTGTCTTCACAATACTCCATGACCTTCTCTTCACAATGCTCCATGCCATTGTCATCACAATACACTATGCCCACTGTCATCACAATAATCTATGAAACTTGTCAGCCCAATGCTCCATGCCCCTGTCATAACAATGCTCCATGTACCTGTCATCAAAATGCCCCATGTCCTTGTCATCACAATGCTCCATGACTTGTCATTACAAAGCTCCATGACCCATGACCCATGTATCACAGTGTTCCGTGCCCTTGTCATCACAATACACCATGCCACTCTCATCACAATAATCCATGAAATATTTCAGACCAATGTTCCATGCACTTCTCATCAAAATGCTCCATTACCCCTGTCATAACAATGCTCCATGACCCCTGCCATCACAATGTTCCACAGCCTTGTCATCACAAGGCTCCATTACAGTTGTCATCACAATGCCCCATGACGCTCGTCATCACAATTATCCATGGTCTTCTCATCACAATGTTCCATGATCTTTGTCATCACAATGCTCAATACACTTGTCATCACAATGATCCCTGACACTTGTCGTCAGTATGCTCCTTCAACCCTGTCATGACAAGGCTGCATGCCTTTTTCATCACAATGTTTCATGCCCTTTTCATAACAATGCTCCAAGACCCCTGTAATCACAATGATCCATGCCCTTGTCATCACAAAGCTCCATGACGCATGTCATCAGAATGCTCCATGGCCTTCTCATCACCATGATCCATGCCCTTGTCATAACAATGCTCCAAGACCCCTGTAATCACAATGCTCCACGCCCCTTTTCAACAGAATGCTCCATGAGACTTCTCATCAAAAGTCTCCATGGTCTTCTCATCACAATGCTCTAGGAATTGTCATCACCATGCTCCATTCCCTTGTCATCGCAATGCTCCATGACCAATATCATCACAATGCTCCATGACCAATATCATCACAACACTCCATGACACCTGACAGCACAATGATCCGGGACTCTTGTCATCACAATGCTCCAAGACCCCTGTAATCACAATGCTCCATGCCCTTGTCATCACAAAGCTCAATGACACATGTCATCAGAATGTTCCATGGCCTTTTCATCAAATGCTCCATGCCCTTGTCATCACAATGCACCATGCACTTGTCAGCACAATGCCCACTGACCCTTGTCATCACAGTGCTCCAAGCCATTGTCATCACAATGCTCCATTACCTTTGTCATCAGAATCCTCCATGAAACTTGGCATCACAATGCTCCATGCCATTGTCATCACAATGGGCCATTACATATATCATCACAGTGCTCCCTGACAACTCTCTTCACAATAGAGCAAGACCTGGTCATCACAATTCTTCACGCCCTTGTCATCACAATGCTCCATGACCCCTGCCATCACAATGTTCCACGGCCTTGTCCTCACAAGGCTCCATGACCCTTGTCATCACAAAGCTCCATGACACACGTCATCAGAATGTTCCATGGCCTTCTCATCAAAAAGCTCCATGTCCTTGTCATCACAATTCACCATGTCCAATATCATCACAATAGTCTATGAAACTTGTCAGACCAATGCTCCATGCCCCTGTCATCACAATGCTCAATGCCCTTGTCATCAAAATGCTCCAAGACCCCTGTCATCACAATGCTCCGTGACTCCAGTCATCACAATGCTTCATAAAGTTTGTCATCCGAACGGTCCATGCCCACGTCATCACAAGGCTCTGTGACCTTTTTAACCACAATGCTCCATGAACTTTTCATCACAATTCTCTTTGACCCTTGTCATCACAATGCTCTATGCCTTTCTCAGCACAATGCTCCATGACCCTTGTCCTCACAATGCTCCATGCGCTTGTCAGCACAATGCTCCATGACACATGTCATCACAATGCACCATGCGCTTGTCATCACAGTGCTCCACAATCTTGTCATCACAATGTTCCATAAACCTTGTCATCACAATTCTCCATGCACTTCTCATCAAAATGCTTTCTCACCACTGATATCACAATGTTACTTCACTATTCGACACAATACTCCCTCACCTCTGTCATCACAATGTTCCATGACTCCTGTCATCACAATGCTACATGCACTTATCATCACAATGTTCGATGACCCATGACATCACAATGTTCCATAACCCCTGTCATCAAAATGTTCCTTGACACTTTTCATCAAATTTCTCCGTGACCATGTCATCACAATGCTCCCTGCACTTCTCATTACAATGCACAACCCCCTTGTCATCAAAATGTTCCATGACCTTTGTCATCACAAATATCCATGACCCTTGGCATCACATTGCTCCATGCCCTTGCCATCACTAAGCTCCATGACACATGTGTCATCAGAATGCTCCATGGCCTTCTCATCACAATGCTCCATGACCTTTGTCATCACAATGCTCAATACACTTGTCATCAATATGCTCCATGACACTTGTTGTCTGTATGCTCCTTGAACCCTGTCATGGCAAGGCTCCATGCATTTTTCATCACAATATTCCATGCCCTTTTCATCACAATGCTACAAGACCCCTGTAATCACAATGCTCCATGCGCTTGTCATCACAAAGCTCAATGACGCATGTCCTCAGAATGCTCCTTGGCCTTCTCTTCACAATGATCCATGCCCTTGTCATCACAATGTTCCAAGACCCCTGTAATCACAATGGTCCATGCCCCTTTTGATCAGTATGCTATATGAGATTGTCATCACAAGGCTCCATGGATTTCTCATCACAATGCTCCAGGACCTTGTCATCACAATGCTTCACGACCTTGTCATGAAAATTCTCAATGGCACTTGTCATCATAGTGCCCCAAGCCCTAGTCATCACAATGCTCCATTTTATTTGTCATCCCAATCCTCCATTACATTTGACATCACAATGCTCAATGCCATTATCATCGCAATGGACCATGACATATGTCATCACAATGCTCCCTGACACCTGTCTTCACAATACTCCATGACCTTCTCATCACCATGATCCATACCCTTGTCATCACAATGCACCATGTCCACTGTCATCACAATAATCTATGAAACTTGTCAGACCAATGCTCCATGCCCCTGTCATCACAATGCACCATGTCCACTCTCATCACAATAATCTATGAAACTTGCCAGACCAATGCTCCATGCCCCTGTCATCACAATGCTCCATGACCTTGTTATCACAGTGCTCCATGACCCCTGTCATCACAGTGCTCCGTGACTCCAGTCATCACAATGCTTCATAATGTTTGTCATCAAAACGGTCCTTGCCCGTGTCATCACAAGGCTCTGTGACCTTTGTAACCAAAATGCTCCATGAACTTTTCATCACAATGCTCCGTGACCCTTGTCATCACAATGCTCCATGCCTTTGTCAGAACAATGCTCCATGACCCTTGTCATCACAATGTGCCACGTGCTTTTCATCACATCGGTCCACAACCTTGTCATCGCTATGCTTCATAAACCTTGTAATCCCAATGCTCCATGCACTTCTCATCCAAATGCTCTCTCACCAGAGATATCACAATGTTCCATCACTAGTCATCACAAGACTCCCTCACCCCTGTTATCACAATGTTCCATGAGCCCTGTCATCACAGTGCTACATAACCTTACCATCACAATGTTCCATGGTCCGTGACATCACAATGTTCCATAACCCTGTAATCAAAATGCTCCATGACACTTTTCATCCCAAAGCTCCATGACCCCTGACATCACAATGTTCTATAACCCCTGCCTTCAAAATATTCCATTATATTTTAATCAAATTGCTGCATGAACCTGTAATCAAAATGCTCCCTGCCCTTCTCATCACAATGCACCACACCATAGTCATCGAAATGCTCCCTGTTATTTGTCATCACAAATCTCCATGACCCTTGGCATCACAATGCTCCATGTCATTGTCATCACAAAGCTCCATGAACACTCTCATCACATTGCTCCATGCCCTTGTCATCACAAAGCTCCATGACACTTGTCATCACAATGCTCGATGCCCTTCTCATCGCAATGCTCCATGTCCTGGTCATTACAATCCTCCATGAACCATGTATCACAGTGTTCCGTGCCCTTGTCATCCCAATGCTCCATGCCCACTCTCATTACAATAATCCATGAAATATTTTAGACCAAAGCTCAATGGCCTTCTCATCACAATGCTCCATTACCTCTGTCATAACAATGCTCCATGACACCTGCCATCACATTGTTCAACGGCATGTCATCACAAGGCTCCATGATCCTTGTCATCACAATTCCCCAAGACCCCTGTAATCACAATGCTCCATGCCCTTGTCATCACAGTGCTCCATGATGCATGTCATCAGAATTTTCCATGGCCTTCTCATCACCATGCTCCATGCCCTAGTCATCACAATGCTCCAAGACCTTCGTAAACACAATGCTCCATGCCCCTTTTCATCTCAATGCTCCATGAACCCAGTCATCACAATGCACCATCCCCATCATCATAATGTTTCATGCTATTGTCATCACAATGAAATCTAAATTCTCCATGACATCTGTCATCATAATGCTCCAAAACCTTGTGATCACAATCTTCCATAAGACTTATCATCACAACACCCCATGACGCTCATCATCACAATTATCCATGGTCTTCTCATCACAATGCTCTATGACCTTTGTCATCAAATGCTCAATACACTTGTCATCACAATGCTACCTGACACTTGTCGTAAGTATGCTTCTTGAACACTGTCATGACAAGGCTCAATGCCTTTTTCTTCACAATGATACATGCCCTTTTCATCACAATGCATCAAGACACCTGTAATCACAATGCTCCACGACCTACTCATCACAATTCTCCATGGCCAATATCATCACAATGCACCATGACCACTGTCATCTCAACACTCCATGACACCTGACAACACAATGATCCGGAATTCTTGTCATCAAAATGCTCCATTCCCAAGTCATCACAATGCTCCATGACCTCTGTCATCACAATACTCCATGAACATTTTCAGCCCAATGCTCCATAACCCTTGTCATCACATTGAACCATGCCCTTGTCATCCCAATGCTCCATGACCACTGTATTCACAATGCTCCGTGACGCTTGTCATCACAGTGCTCCATGACACCTGTCATTCCAATGCTCCATGCCTTTGTCAGCAAATGCTACATGACCTTTTCATTACAATGCTCTATGCGCTTGTCATCACAATCCTCCTTTACCATTGTCATCACAATCCTCCATGAACCTTGGGATCACATTGTTTCATACCCTTGTCATCACAATGCTCCATGCTCCTTGAAATCAAAATGATCCATAACCTCTGTCATCACAATGCTCCAAACCCTTGTCATCACAATGTTCCATAACACTTGTCATCACAACGCTCCATGATGCCTGTCATCACAATACTCCACGGCCTTTTCATCACAATGCTCCATAACTTTTGTCATCACAATTCTAATACACCTGTCATTACAATGCTTCCTGACACTTGCTGTCAGAATGCTCCTTGAAACCTGTCACGGAAAGGCTCCATGCTTTTCTCATCACAATGCCCCATGCCGTTTTCATCACAATGCTCCATGCCATTGACATCAAAATACTCCACAAGATTGTCATCAGAATGTTCCATGACCTTTTTCATCACAATTATCCATGCACTTGTCAGCACAATGCTCCCTGAACCTTGTCATCACAATGCTCCAAGCCATTGTCATCACAATGCTAAATTACATTTGACATCACAATGCTCCGTGACTCCAGTCATCACAATGCTTCATAACGTTTGTCATCACAACGGTCCATGCCCGCGTCATCACAAGGCTCTGTGACTTTTGTAACCACAATGCTCCATGAACTTTTCATCACAATGCTCCATGACACTTGTCATCACAATGCTCCATGCCTTTGTCAGAACAGTGTTCCATGACCATTGTCATCACAATGTGCCATGCGCTTTTCATCACAATGATCCACAACTTTGTCATCGATATGCTCCATAAACCTTGTAATCCCAATGGTCCATGCACTTCTCATCCAAATGCTCTCTCACCTGAGATATCACAATGTTCCATCACTAGTCATCACAATCCTCCCTCAACCCTGTAATCACAATGTTCCATGACCCGTGACATCACAATATTCCATAACCACTGTCATCACAATGCTCCATGACACATTTCATCCCAAAGCTCCATGACCCATGGCATCACAATGTTCTGTAACCCCTGTCATCAAAATGTTACATGACACTTTTCATCAAATTGCAGCATGAACCTCTCATCAAAATGTTCCCTTTCCTTCTCATCACAATGCACCACACGCTTGTCATCAAAATGCTCCATGACTGTTGTCATCACAAAGCTCCATGACCCTTGGCATCACAATGCTCCATGTCATTGTCATCACAATACTCCCTGAACGCTCTCATCCCATTGCTCCATGCCCTTGTCATCACAATGCTCCATGACACTTGTCATCACAATGCTCGATGCCCTTCTTATCAAAATGCTCCATGCCCTTTTCATCACAATCCTCCATGACCCATGTATCACAGTGTTCCATGCCCTTGTCATCACAGTGCTCCATGCCCACTGTCATCACAATAATCCATGAAAACTTTCGGGCCAATGCTCAATGCACTTCTCATCACAATGCTCCATTACCTCTGTCATAAAAATGCTCCATGACCCCTGCCATCACAATGATCCACGGCCTTGTCATCACAAGGCTCCCTGACCCTTGACATCACAATGCTCCAAGGCCCCTGTAATCACAATGCTCCATGCCACTTTGCATCTCAATGCTCCATGAACCCTGTCATCACAATGCACCATGCCCATCATCATAATGCTTCAGGCTATTGTCATCACAATGAAATCAAAATTATCCATGACCTCTGTCATCATAATGCTCCAAACCCTTGTGATCACAATGTTCCATAACACTTATCATCACAAATCCCCATGACGCTCATCATCACAATTATACATGGTATTCTCATCACAATGCTCCATGACCTTTGTCATCACAATGCTCAATACACTTGTCATCACAATGCTCTCTGACACTTTTCGTCAGTATGCTCCTTGAACCCTGTCATGACAAGGCTCCATGACTTTTTCATCACAATGATCCGTGCCCTTTTCATCACAATACTCCAAGATCACTGTCATCACAATGCTCCATGTGCTTGTCATCACAAAACTCCATGAAGCATGTCATCAGAATGCCCCATGGACTTCTCATCACAATGCTCCATGCCCTAGTCATCAAAATGCTCCAAGACCCCTGTAATCACAATGCTCCATGCCCCTTTTCATCAGAATGCTCCGTGAGAATTCTCATCACAAGTCTCCCTGGTCATCTCATCACAAAGATCCAGGATATTGTCATCACCATTCTCCATTCCCTTGTCACCACAATGCTCCATGACCCCTGTCATCACAATAATCCATTAACATATTCAGCCCAATGCTCCATGACCTACACATCACAATACTCCATGGCCAATATCTTCACAAGCCTCCATGACCACTGTCATCACAACACTCCATGACTCCTGACAACACAATGATCCGCGACTCTTGTCATCACAGTGCTCCATTCCCTACTCATCACTATGCTCCATGACCCATGTCATCACAACACTCCATGAACATTTTCAGCCCAGTGCTCCATGACACTTGTCATCACAATGATCCATGCCCTTGTCATCCCAATGCTCCATGACCCCTGTATTCACAATAGTCCATGACGCTTGTCATCACAGTGCTCCATGACACATGTGATCACAATGCTCCATGCCTTTGTCAGCAAAATGCTACATGACCTTGTCATTACAATGCTCTATGCGCTTGTCATCACAATACTCCATTTCCATTGTCATCACAATCCTCCATGAACCTTGGGATCACATTGCTTCATGCCCTTGTCATCACAATGCTCCATGCTCCTTTAAATCAATATGATCCATTACCTCTGTCATCACAATGCTCCAAACCCTTGTGATCACAATCTTCCATATCACTTGTCATCACAACGCTCCATGATGCCTGTCATCACAATACTCCATGCCCTTTTCATCACAATGCTCCATAACCTTTGTCATAACAATTCTCAATATACATATCATCACAATGCTCCCTGACATTGTCATCAGAATGCTCCTTGAAACCTGCCACGAAAAGGCTCCATGCCTTTTTCTTCACAATGCCCCATGCCATTTTCATCACAATGCTCCATGCCATTGTCATCACAATGCTCCTTGCGCTTGTCAGCACAATGCTCCATGACACATGTCATCACAATGCACCATGCGCTTGTCATCACAGTGCTCTACAATCTTGTCATCACAGTGCTCCATAAACATTGTCATCATAATCCTCCATGCACTTCTAATCAAAATGCTCTCTCACCACTGATATCACAATGCTACATCACTATTTGTCACAATACTCCCTCCCACCTGTCATCACAATGTTCCATGACTCCTGTCATCACAATGCTACATGCACTTATCATCAAAATGTTCGATGACCCCTGACATCACAATGTTCCATAACACCTGTCCTCAAAATATTCCATGAAAATTTTCAACAAATTGCTCCATGAACCTGTCATCACAATTCTCCCTGCCCTTCTCGTCACAATGCACAACGCCCTTGCCATCAAAATGCTCCATGACCTTTGTCATTTCAAAGAGCCCTGACCCATGGCATCACAATGCTCCATGTCATTGTCATCACAATGCTCCATGACACATGTCATCAGAATGCTACATGGCCTTCTCATCACAATGATCCATGCCCTTGCCATCACAATGCTCCATTACCACTCTCATAACAATGCTCCATGCCCCTGCCATCACGATATTCCATGGCCTTGTCATCACAAGGCTCCATGACCCTTCTCATCACAACACTCCAAGAACCCTGTAATCACAATGCTCCATGCCCTTTTTCATCTCAATGATCCATTAACCCTGTCATCACAATGCACCATGCCTATCATCATAATGCTTCATGCTATTGTCATCACAATGAAATCAAAATGCACCATGACCTCTGTCCTAACAATGCTCCAATCCCTTGTGATCACAATATTCCATAACACTTGTCATCACAATGCCCCTTGACGCTCGTCATCACAATTATCCTTGGTCTTCTAATCACAATGCTCCATGACCTTTGTCATCACAATGCTCAATACACTTGTCATCAAAATGCTCCCTGACACTTGTTGTCTGTATGCTCCTTGAACTCTGTCATGACAAGGCTCCATGCCTTTTTCATCACAGTGATCCATGCCCTTTTCATCACAATGCTCCAAGACCCATGTAATCAAAATGCTCCATGCCCTTGTCATCACAAATCTCAATGACGCATGCCATCAGAATGCTCCTTGGTCTTCTCCTCACAATGTTCAATGTCCTTTTCATCACAATGCTCCATGACATTGTTCATCACAGTTCTCAATACACTTGTCATCACAGTGCTCCCTGACACTTGTCGTCAGAATGCTCCTTGAACTCTGTCATGAAAAGGCTCCATGCCTTTTTCATCACAATGCCCCATGCCGTTTTCGTCACACTGCTCCATGCCATTGTCATCATAATACTCCACAAGTTTGTCATCAGATTGCTCCATGACCCTTGTCATCACAATTCTCCATGCACTGGTCAGCACAATGCTCCTTAACCCTTGTCATCACAATGCTCCAAGCCATTGTCATCACAATGCTCCATTACTTTTGTCATCAGAATCATCCATGACACTTGGCATCACAATGCTCCATGCCATTGTCACCACAACGGGCCATTACATATGTCATCACAATGATCCCTGACAGCTGTCTTCACAATACTGCATGACCTGGTCATCACAATGCTCCATGCCCTTGTCATCACAATGTGCCATTCCAACTGTCATCACAATAATCCATGCAACTTATTAGACCAATGTTCCATGCCCTTGTCATCACAATGCTCCATGCCCTTTTTATCACAATGCTCCATTACCCCTGTCATCACAATGCTCCGTGACTCCAGTCATCACAATTCTTCATGACCTTTGTCATCACAGTGGTCCATGCCCTCATCATCAACAGTCTCTGTGACCTTTTTAACCAAAATGATCCATGAACTTTTCTTCACAATGCTCTTTATCCCCTGTCATCACAATGCTCTATGCCTTTCTCAGCACAATGCTGCATGACATATGTCATTAGAATGCTCCATGGCCTTCTCCTCACAATGCTCCATGCCCATGTCATCACAATGCTCCAAGACCCCTGTAATCACAATGCTCCATGCCCCTTTTCATCAGAATGCTCCATGAGACTTGTCATCACAAGTCTCCATGGTCAACTCATCACAATGCTCCAGGACCTTGTCATCACAATGCTCCATGACACCTGTCATCACAATGCTCTGTGACTCCAGTCATCACAATGCTTCATAATATTTGTCATCACAATGTTCCATGCCCGCGTCATCACAAGGCTCTGTTACCTTTGTATCCACAATGCTCCATGAACATTTCATCACAATGCTCCGTGACCCTTGTCATCACAATGCTCCATGCCTTTGTCATTAAAATGCTCCATGACCATTGTTATCACAATGTGCCACGTGCTTTTCATCCCAACGGTCCAAAAATTTGTCATCACAATGCTCCATAAAAATTGTAATCACAATGCTGCATGTCCTTCTCATCACAATGCTCCATTACCCCTGTCATAACAATGCTCCATGACCCCTGCCATCACAATGTTCCACGGTCTTGTCATCACAAGGCTCCATGACACTTGTCATCACAATGCTCCAAGACCCCTTTAATCACAACGCTCCATGCCGTTGTCATCACCAAGCTCCATGACACATGTCATCAGAATGTTCCTTGGCCTTCTCAGCAAAATGCTCCATGCCCTTGTCATCACAATGCTCCAAAACCCCTGTAAACACAGTGCTCCATGCCACTTTTCATCTCAATGCTCCATGAACCCTGTCATCACAATGCATCATGCTGATCATCATAATGATTCAGGCTATTGTCATCATAATGAAATAAAAATTATCCATGACCTCTGTCATCACAATGCTCCATGACCCCTGTCATCACAACACTCCATGAACATTTTCAGCCCAATGCTCCATGACACTTGTCATCACAATGATCCATGCAGTTGTCATCCCAATGCTTCATGACCCCTGTATTCACAATGCTCCGTGACACTTGTCATCACAGTTCTCCATGACACCTGTCATCACAATGCTCCATGCCTTTGTCAGGAAAATTCTACATGACCTTGTCATTACAATGCTCTATGCGCTTGTCATCACAATGCTCCAAGACCCCTGTAATCACAGTGTTCCATGCCCCTTTTCATCTCAATGCTCCATGAACTCTGTCATCACAATGCACCATGCCCATTATCATAATGCTTCTGGCTATTGTCATCACAATGAAATCAAAATTCTCCTTGACCTCTGTCATCATAATGCTCCAAAACCTTGTGATCACAATGTTCCATAACACTTATAATCACAACACCCCGTGACGATCATCATCACTAGTATCCATGGCCTTCTCATCACCATGCTCCATGACCTTTGTCATCACAATTCTCAATACACTTGTCATCACAATGCTCCCTGACACTTGTCGTCAGAATGCTCCTTGAACCCTGCCACGAAAAGGCTACATGCCTTTTTCATCACATCGCCCCATGCCGTTTTCATCACAATGCTCCATGCCTTTGTCATCAAAATACTCCACAAGCTTGTCATCAGAATGCTCCATGACCCTTGTCATCACAATTCTCCATGCACTTGTCAGCACAATGCTCCCTGACCCTTCTCATCACAATGCTCCAAGCCATTGTCATCACAATGCTCCATTACCTTTGTCATCAGAATCTTCCATGACACTTGGCATCACAATGCTCCACGCCATTTTCATCACAATGGGCCATTACATATGTCATCACAATGCTCCCTGACACTTCTCTTCACAATAATGCATGACCTGGTCATCACAATGCTCCATGCCCTTGTCATCACAATGTGCCATACCAAATGTCATCGCAATAATCCATGAAACATATTAGACCAATGCTCCATGCCCTTGTCATCACAATGCTCCATGCCCTTGTTATCACAATGCTCCATGACCCCTGTCATCACCATGCTCCGTGACTCCACTCATCACAATGATTCATGACCTTTGTCATCACAATGGTCCATTCCCTCATCACCAACAGTCTCTGTGACCTTTTTAACCACAATGCTCCATGAACTTTTCATCACATTGCTCTTTGACCCTTGACATCACAGTGATCTACGCCTTTCCCAGCACAATGCTCCATGCCCTTGTCATCACAATGCTCCATGACCCTGTCATCACAATGCTCCTTGACTCCAGTCTTCACAATCCTTCATAACATTTGTCATAACAATGGTTCATTCCCGCGTCATCACAAGGCTTTTTGACCTTTTTAACCACAGTGATTCATGAACTTTTCATCACAATGCTCTGTGACACTTGTCATCACAGTGCTCCATGCCTTTGTCAGAAAAATGCTCCATGACCCTTGCCATCACAATGTGCCACGCGACTTTTATCCCAAAGGTCAACAAATTTGTCATCGCAATGCTCCATAAAACTTGTAATCACAATGCTCCATGCCCTTCTCATCACAGTGCTCCATTACACCTGTCATAACAATGCTCCTTGACCCCTGCCATCACAATGTTCCACGGCCTTGTCATCACAAGGCTCAATGACACTTGTCATCACAATGCTTCAAGACACCTGTAATCACAAAGCTCCATGCCCTTGTCATCACAAAGCTCCAGGACATGTCATCAGAATGTTCCATGGACTTCTCATCAAAATGCTCCATGCCCTTGTCATCACAATGCTCCAAGACCACTGTAATCAAAATGCTCCATGCCCCTTTTCATCTCAATGCTCCATGAACCCTGTCATCACAATGCATCATGCCCATCATCATAATGCTTCCGGCTATTGTCAGCACAATGAAATCAAAATTCTCCATGACCTCTGTCATCACAATGCTCCATGACCCCTGTCATCACAATACTCCATGAACATTTTCCGCCCAATGCTCCATGACCCTTGTCATCACAATGATCCATGACCCTGTCATCACAATGCTCCATGCCTTTGTCAGTAAAATGCTCCATGTCCATTGTCATCACAATGTGCCACGCGCTTTTCATCCCAACGGTCCAAAAATTTGTCATCACAATGCTCCATAAAAATTGTAATCACAATGCTGCATGTCCTTCTCATCACAATGCTCCATTACCCCTGTCATAACAATGCTCCATGACCCCTGCCATCACAATGTTCCACGGCCTTGTCATCACAAGGCTCCATGACACTTGTCATCACAATGCTCCAAGACCCCTTTAATCACAACGCTCCATGCCGTTGTCATCACCAAGCTCCATGACACATGTCATCAGATTGTTCCTTGGCCTTCTCATCAAAATGCTCCATGCCCTTGTCATCACAATGCTCCAAAACCCCTGTAAACACAGTGCTCCATGCCACTTTTCATCTCAATGCTCCATGAACCCTGTCATCACAATGCATCATGCTGATCATCATAATGATTCAGGCTATTGTCATCACAATGAAATAAAAATTATCCATGACCTCTGTCATCACAATGCTCCATGACCCCTGTCATCACAACACTCCAAGAACATTTTCAGCCCAATGCTCCATGACACTTGTCATCACAATGATCCATGCAGTTGTCATCCCAATGCTTCATGACCCCTGTATTCACAATGCTCCGTGACACTTGTCATCACAGTTCTCCATGACACCTGTCATCACAATGCTCCATGCCTTTGTCAGGAAAATTCTACATGACCTTGTCATTACAATGCTCTATGCGCTTGTCATCACAATGCTCCAAGACCCCTGTAATCACAGTGTTCCATGCCCCTTTTCATCTCAATGCTCCATGAACTCTGTCATCACAATGCACCATGCCCATTATCATAATGCTTCTGGCTATTGTCATCACAATGAAATCAAAATTCTCCTTGACCTCTGTCATCATAATGCTCCAAAACCTTGTGATCACAATGTTCCATAACACTTATAATCACAACACCCCGTGACGATCATCATCACTAGTATCCATGGCCTTCTCATCACCATGCTCCATGACCTTTGTCATCACAATTCTCAATACACTTGTCATCACAATGCTCCCTGACACTTGTCGTCAGAATGCTCCTTGAACCCTGCCACGAAAAGGCTACATGCCTTTTTCATCACATCGCCCCATGCCGTTTTCATCACAATGCTCCATGCCTTTGTCATCAAAATACTCCACAAGCTTGTCATCAGAATGCTCCATGACCCTTGTCATCACAATTCTCCATGCACTTGTCAGCACAATGCTCCCTGACCCTTCTCATCACAATGCTCCAAGCCATTGTCATCACAATGCTCCATTACCTTTGTCATCAGAATCTTCCATGACACTTGGCATCACAATGCTCCACGCCATTTTCATCACAATGGGCCATTACATATGTCATCACAATGCTCCCTGACACTTCTCTTCACAATAATGCATGACCTGGTCATCACAATGCTCCATGCCCTTGTCATCACAATGTGCCATACCAAATGTCATCGCAATAATCCATGAAACATATTAGACCAATGCTCCATGCCCTTGTCATCACAATGCTCCATGCCCTTGTTATCACAATGCTCCATGACCCCTGTCATCACCATGCTCCGTGACTCCACTCATCACAATGATTCATGACCTTTGTCATCACAATGGTCCATTCCCTCATCACCAACAGTCTCTGTGACCTTTTTAACCACAATGCTCCATGAACTTTTCATCACATTGCTCTTTGACCCTTGACATCACAGTGATCTACGCCTTTCCCAGCACAATGCTCCATGCCCTTGTCATCACAATGCTCCATGACCCTGTCATCACAATGCTCCTTGACTCCAGTCTTCACAATCCTTCATAACATTTGTCATAACAATGGTTCATTCCCGCGTCATCACAAGGCTTTTTGACCTTTTTAACCACAGTGATTCATGAACTTTTCATCACAATGCTCTGTGACACTTGTCATCACAGTGCTCCATGCCTTTGTCAGAAAAATGCTCCATGACCCTTGCCATCACAATGTGCCACGCGACTTTTATCCCAAAGGTCAACAAATTTGTCATCGCAATGCTCCATAAAACTTGTAATCACAATGCTCCATGCCCTTCTCATCACAGTGCTCCATTACACCTGTCATAACAATGCTCCTTGACCCCTGCCATCACAATGTTCCACGGCCTTGTCATCACAAGGCTCAATGACACTTGTCATCACAATGCTTCAAGACACCTGTAATCACAAAGCTCCATGCCCTTGTCATCACAAAGCTCCATGACACATGTCATCAGAATGTTCCATGGACTTCTCATCAAAATGCTCCATGCCCTTGTCATCACAATGCTCCAAGACCACTGTAATCAAAATGCTCCATGCCCCTTTTCATCTCAATGCTCCATGAACCCTGTCATCACAATGCATCATGCCCATCATCATAATGCTTCCGGCTATTGTCAGCACAATGAAATCAAAATTCTCCATGACCTCTGTCATCACAATGCTCCATGACCCCTGTCATCACAATACTCCATGAACATTTTCCGCCCAATGCTCCATGACCCTTGTCATCACAATGATCCATGACCCTGTCATCACAATGCTCCATGCCTTTGTCAGTAAAATGCTCCATGTCCATTGTCATCACAATGTGCCACGCGCTTTTCATCCCAACGGTCCAAAAATTTGTCATCACAATGCTCCATAAAAATTGTAATCACAATGCTGCATGTCCTTCTCATCACAATGCTCCATTACCCCTGTCATAACAATGCTCCATGACCCCTGCCATCACAATGTTCCACGGCCTTGTCATCACAAGGCTCCATGACACTTGTCATCACAATGCTCCAAGACCCCTTTAATCACAACGCTCCATGCCGTTGTCATCACCAAGCTCCATGACACATGTCATCAGATTGTTCCTTGGCCTTCTCATCAAAATGCTCCATGCCCTTGTCATCACAATGCTCCAAAACCCCTGTAAACACAGTGCTCCATGCCACTTTTCATCTCAATGCTCCATGAACCCTGTCATCACAATGCATCATGCTGATCATCATAATGATTCAGGCTATTGTCATCACAATGAAATAAAAATTATCCATGACCTCTGTCATCACAATGCTCCATGACCCCTGTCATCACAACACTCCAAGAACATTTTCAGCCCAATGCTCCATGACACTTGTCATCACAATGATCCATGCAGTTGTCATCCCAATGCTTCATGACCCCTGTATTCACAATGCTCCGTGACACTTGTCATCACAGTTCTCCATGACACCTGTCATCACAATGCTCCATGCCTTTGTCAGGAAAATTCTACATGACCTTGTCATTACAATGCTCTATGCGCTTGTCATCACAATGCTCCAAGACCCCTGTAATCACAGTGTTCCATGCCCCTTTTCATCTCAATGCTCCATGAACTCTGTCATCACAATGCACCATGCCCATTATCATAATGCTTCTGGCTATTGTCATCACAATGAAATCAAAATTCTCCTTGACCTCTGTCATCATAATGCTCCAAAACCTTGTGATCACAATGTTCCATAACACTTATAATCACAACACCCCGTGACGATCATCATCACTAGTATCCATGGCCTTCTCATCACCATGCTCCATGACCTTTGTCATCACAATTCTCAATACACTTGTCATCACAATGCTCCCTGACACTTGTCGTCAGAATGCTCCTTGAACCCTGCCACGAAAAGGCTACATGCCTTTTTCATCACATCGCCCCATGCCGTTTTCATCACAATGCTCCATGCCTTTGTCATCAAAATACTCCACAAGCTTGTCATCAGAATGCTCCATGACCCTTGTCATCACAATTATCCATGCACTTGTCAGCACAATGCTCCCTGACCCTTCTCATCACAATGCTCCAAGCCATTGTCATCACAATGCTCCATTACCTTTGTCATCAGAATCTTCCATGACACTTGGCATCACAATGCTCCACGCCATTTTCATCACAATGGGCCATTACATATGTCATCACAATGCTCCCTGACACTTCTCTTCACAATAATGCATGACCTGGTCATCACAATGCTCCATGCCCTTGTCATCACAATGTGCCATACCAAATGTCATCGCAATAATCCATGAAACATATTAGACCAATGCTCCATGCCCTTGTCATCACAATGCTCCATGCCCTTGTTATCACAATGCTCCATGACCCCTGTCATCACCATGCTCCGTGACTCCACTCATCACAATGATTCATGACCTTTGTCATCACAATGGTCCATTCCCTCATCACCAACAGTCTCTGTGACCTTTTTAACCACAATGCTCCATGAACTTTTCATCACATTGCTCTTTGACCCTTGACATCACAGTGATCTACGCCTTTCCCAGCACAATGCTCCATGCCCTTGTCATCACAATGCTCCATGACCCTGTCATCACAATGCTCCTTGACTCCAGTCTTCACAATCCTTCATAACATTTGTCATAACAATGGTTCATTCCCGCGTCATCACAAGGCTTTTTGACCTTTTTAACCACAGTGATTCATGAACTTTTCATCACAATGCTCTGTGACACTTGTCATCACAGTGCTCCATGCCTTTGTCAGAAAAATGCTCCATGACCCTTGCCATCACAATGTGCCACGCGACTTTTATCCCAAAGGTCAACAAATTTGTCATCGCAATGCTCCATAAAACTTGTAATCACAATGCTCCATGCCCTTCTCATCACAGTGCTCCATTACACCTGTCATAACAATGCTCCTTGACCCCTGCCATCACAATGTTCCACGGCCTTGTCATCACAAGGCTCAATGACACTTGTCATCACAATGCTTCAAGACACCTGTAATCACAAAGCTCCATGCCCTTGTCATCACAAAGCTCCATGACACATGTCATCAGAATGTTCCATGGACTTCTCATCAAAATGCTCCATGCCCTTGTCATCACAATGCTCCAAGACCACTGTAATCAAAATGCTCCATGCCCCTTTTCATCTCAATGCTCCATGAACCCTGTCATCACAATGCATCATGCCCATCATCATAATGCTTCCGGCTATTGTCAGCACAATGAAATCAAAATTCTCCATGACCTCTGTCATCACAATGCTCCATGACCCCTGTCATCACAATACTCCATGAACATTTTCCGCCCAATGCTCCATGACCCTTGTCATCACAATGATCCATGACCCTGTCATCACAATGCTCCATGCCTTTGTCAGTAAAATGCTCCATGTCCATTGTCATCACAATGTGCCACGCGCTTTTCATCCCAACGGTCCAAAAATTTGTCATCACAATGCTCCATAAAAATTGTAATCACAATGCTGCATGTCCTTCTCATCACAATGCTCCATTACCCCTGTCATAACAATGCTCCATGACCCCTGCCATCACAATGTTCCACGGCCTTGTCATCACAAGGCTCCATGACACTTGTCATCACAATGCTCCAAGACCCCTTTAATCACAACGCTCCATGCCGTTGTCATCACCAAGCTCCATGACACATGTCATCAGATTGTTCCTTGGCCTTCTCATCAAAATGCTCCATGCCCTTGTCATCACAATGCTCCAAAACCCCTGTAAACACAGTGCTCCATGCCACTTTTCATCTCAATGCTCCATGAACCCTGTCATCACAATACATCATGCTGATCATCATAATGATTCAGGCTATTGTCATCACAATGAAATAAAAATTATCCATGACCTCTGTCATCACAATGCTCCATGACCCCTGTCATCACAACACTCCAAGAACATTTTCAGCCCAATGCTCCATGACACTTGTCATCACAATGATCCATGCAGTTGTCATCCCAATGCTTCATGACCCCTGTATTCACAATGCTCCGTGACACTTGTCATCACAGTTCTCCATGACACCTGTCATCACAGTGCTCCATGCATTTGTCATCACAATGATCCATGACCCCTGTATTCACAATGCTCCGTGACACATGTCATCACAGTGCTCCATGACACCTGTCATCACAGTGCTCCATGCATTTGTCTGCAAAATTCTACATGATCTTGTCATTACAATGCTCTATGGGCTTGTCATCACAATGCTACAAGACCCCTGTAATCACAATGCTCCATGCCCCTTTTCATCTCAATGCTCCATGAACCCTGTCATCACAATGCACCACGCCCATCATCATAATGCTTCAGGCTATTGTCATTACAATGAAATCAAAAGTCTCCATGACCTCTGTCATCTTAAAGCTCCAAACCCTTGTGATCACAATGTTACATAACATTTATCATCACCACACCCCATGACGATCATCATCACAATTATCCTTGGTCTTCTGATCCCAATGCTCCCTGATCTTTTTCATCACAATGCTCAGTACACTTGTCTTCACAATGCTCCCTGACACTTGTCGTCAGTATGCTCCTTGAACACTGTCATGACAAGGCTCCATGCCTTTTTCATCACAATGATCCATGCCCTTTTCATCACAATGCTCCAAGACACCTGTAATCACAATGCTCCATGCACTTGTCATCAAAAGCTCCATGACGCATGTCATCAGAATGCTCCATGGCCTTTTCCTCACTATGCTGCATGGCATTGTCATCACAATGCTCCATGTACCCTCTCATCACATTGCTCCATTAATTGTCATTACAATCCTCCATGACCCATGTATCACAGTGTTCCGTGCCCTTGTCATCACAATGCTCCAGTCCACTCTCATCACAATAAAATATGAAATATTTCAAACCAATGCTCAATGCCCTTCTCATCACAATGCTCCATTACCTCTGTCATAACAATGCACCACGACCACTGCCATCACAATGTTCCACGGCCTTGTCATCACAAGGCTCCATGACCCTTGTCATCACAATGCTCCAAGAAACATGTAATCAAAATTCTCCATGCCCTTGTCATAACAAAGCTCCATGACGCATGTCATCAGTAGGTTCCATGGCCTTCTCTTCACAATGTTCCATGCCCTTGTCATCACAATGCTCCATGACCCCTGTAATCACAATTCTCCTTGACCCTTTTCATCTCAATGATCCATGAACCCTGTCATCAAAATGCACCATGCCAATCATCCTAATGTTTCATGCTATTGTCATCACAATGAAATCAAAATGCTCCATGACCTCTGTCATAACAATGTTCCAAACCATTGTGATCACAATATTCCATAACAGTTGTCATCACAATGCCCCATGACGCTCGTCATCACAATTATCCATGGTTTTCTCATCACAATGCTCCATGTCCTTTGTCATCACAATGCTCAATACACTTGTCATCAAAATGCTCCCTGACACTTGTTGTCTGTATGGTCCTTGAACCCAGTCATGACAAGGCTCCTTGCCTATTTCATCACAATTATCCATGCCCTTTTCATCACAGTCCTCCCCCACCCCTGTTATCACAATATTCCATGGCCCCTGTCATCACAATGCTACATCCCCTTATCAGCACAATGTTCCATGACCCCTGACATCACAATGTTCCATAACCCCTGTCATCAATATGCTCCATGACCCATTTCATCCCAAAGCTCCATGACCCCTGGCATCACAATGCTCTATAACCCCTGTCATCAAAATGTTCCATTACACTTTTCAGCAAATTACTGCATGACCCTGTCATCAAAATGCTCCCTGCCCTTCTCATCACAATGCACCACACGCTTGTCATCAAAATGCTCCATGACATTTGCCATCACAAAGCTCCATGACCCACGGCATCACAATGATCCATGTCATTGTCATCATAATGCTCCATGAACCCTCTCATCACATTGCTCCATGCCCTTGTCATCACAAAGCTCCATGACACTTGTCATCACAATGCTCGATGCCCTTCTCATCACAATGCTCCATGCCCTTGTCATTACAATCCCCCTTCACAAATGTATCACAGTATACCCTGCCCTTGTCATCACAATAAACCATGAAATATTTCAGACCAATGCTCAATGCCCTTCTCATCACAATGCTCCATTACCTCTGTCATAACAATGCTCCATGACCCCTGCATCACAATGTTCCACGGCCTTGTCATCACAAGGCTCCATGACCCTTGTCATCACAATGCTCCAAGACCCCTGTAATCACAATGCTCCATGCCCTTGTCATCACAAAGCTCCATGACGCATGTCATCAGAATGTTCCATGGCCTTCTCCTCACAGTGCTCCATGCCATTGTCATCACAATGCTCCAAGACCCCTGTAATCACAATACTCCATGCAACTTTTCATCAGAATGCTCCATGAGACTTGTCATCACAAGTCTCCATGGTCATCTCATCACAATGCTCCAGGACCATGTCATCACCACGCTCCATTCCCTTGTCATCACAATGCTCCATGACACCTGTCATCACAATACTCCATGAACATTTTCAGCCCAGTGCTCCATGACCTTCTCATCACAATGCTCCATGACCAATATCATCACAATGATCCATGACCACTGTCATCACAACACTCCATGACATATGACAACACAATGATCCGGGACTCTTGTCATCACAATGCTACAAGACCCCTGTAATCACAATGCTCCATGACCCCTGTCATCACAATACTCCATGAACATTTTCAGCCCAATGTTCCATGACCCTTGTCATCACAATGATCCATGCCCTTGTCATCACAAAGCTCCATGACACATGTCATCAGAATTTTAGATGGCCTTCTCATCACAATGTTCCATGCCCTTGTCATCACAATGTGCCTAGACCCCTGTAATCACAATGCTCCATGCCCCTTTTCATCACTATGCTCCATGAGATTTGTCATCACAAGGTTCCATGATTTTCTCAACACAATGCTCCAGGAACTTGTCATCACAATGCTTCACGACCTTGTCCTGAAAATTCTCAATGGCCCTTGTCATCATAATGCTCCAATCCCTAGTCATCACAATGCTCCATTATATTTGTCATCACAATCCTCCATTACATTTGGCATCACAATACTCCCTGCCATTGTCATCGCAATGGATCATGACATAAGTCATCACAATGCTCCCTGACACCTGTCTTCACAATACTCCATGACCTTCTCTTCACAATGCTCCATGCCATTGTCATCACAATACACTATGCCCACTGTCATCACAATAATCTATGAAACTTGTCAGCCCAATGCTCCATGCCCCTGTCATAACAATGCTCCATGTACCTGTCATCAAAATGCCCCATGTCCTTGTCATCACAATGCTCCATGACTTGTCATTACAAAGCTCCATGACCCATGACCCATGTATCACAGTGTTCCGTGCCCTTGTCATCACAATACACCATGCCACTCTCATCACAATAATCCATGAAATATTTCAGACCAATGTTCCATGCACTTCTCATCAAAATGCTCCATTACCCCTGTCATAACAATGCTCCATGACCCCTGCCATCACAATGTTCCACAGCCTTGTCATCACAAGGCTCCATTACAGTTGTCATCACAATGCCCCATGACGCTCGTCATCACAATTATCCATGGTCTTCTCATCACAATGTTCCATGATCTTTGTCATCACAATGCTCAATACACTTGTCATCACAATGATCCCTGACACTTGTCGTCAGTATGCTCCTTCAACCCTGTCATGACAAGGCTGCATGCCTTTTTCATCACAATGTTTCATGCCCTTTTCATAACAATGCTCCAAGACCCCTGTAATCACAATGATCCATGCCCTTGTCATCACAAAGCTCCATGACGCATGTCATCAGAATGCTCCATGGCCTTCTCATCACCATGATCCATGCCCTTGTCATAACAATGCTCCAAGACCCCTGTAATCACAATGCTCCACGCCCCTTTTCAACAGAATGCTCCATGAGACTTCTCATCAAAAGTCTCCATGGTCTTCTCATCACAATGCTCTAGGAATTGTCATCACCATGCTCCATTCCCTTGTCATCGCAATGCTCCATGACCAATATCATCACAATGCTCCATGACCAATATCATCACAACACTCCATGACACCTGACAGCACAATGATCCGGGACTCTTGTCATCACAATGCTCCAAGACCCCTGTAATCACAATGCTCCATGCCCTTGTCATCACAAAGCTCAATGACACATGTCATCAGAATGTTCCATGGCCTTTTCATCAAATGCTCCATGCCCTTGTCATCACAATGCACCATGCACTTGTCAGCACAATGCCCACTGACCCTTGTCATCACAGTGCTCCAAGCCATTGTCATCACAATGCTCCATTACCTTTGTCATCAGAATCCTCCATGAAACTTGGCATCACAATGCTCCATGCCATTGTCATCACAATGGGCCATTACATATATCATCACAGTGCTCCCTGACAACTCTCTTCACAATAGAGCAAGACCTGGTCATCACAATTCTTCACGCCCTTGTCATCACAATGCTCCATGACCCCTGCCATCACAATGTTCCACGGCCTTGTCCTCACAAGGCTCCATGACCCTTGTCATCACAAAGCTCCATGACACACGTCATCAGAATGTTCCATGGCCTTCTCATCAAAAAGCTCCATGTCCTTGTCATCACAATTCACCATGTCCAATATCATCACAATAGTCTATGAAACTTGTCAGACCAATGCTCCATGCCCCTGTCATCACAATGCTCAATGCCCTTGTCATCAAAATGCTCCAAGACCCCTGTCATCACAGTGCTCCGTGACTCCAGTCATCACAATGCTTCATAAAGTTTGTCATCCGAACGGTCCATGCCCACGTCATCACAAGGCTCTGTGACCTTTTTAACCACAATGCTCCATGAACTTTTCATCACAATTCTCTTTGACCCTTGTCATCACAATGCTCTATGCCTTTCTCAGCACAATGCTCCATGACCCTTGTCCTCACAATGCTCCATGCGCTTGTCAGCACAATGCTCCATGACACATGTCATCACAATGCACCATGCGCTTGTCATCACAGTGCTCCACAATCTTGTCATCACAATGTTCCATAAACCTTGTCATCACAATTCTCCATGCACTTCTCATCAAAATGCTTTCTCACCACTGATATCACAATGTTACTTCACTATTCGACACAATACTCCCTCACCTCTGTCATCACAATGTTCCATGACTCCTGTCATCACAATGCTACATGCACTTATCATCACAATGTTCGATGACCCATGACATCACAATGTTCCATAACCCCTGTCATCAAAATGTTCCTTGACACTTTTCATCAAATTTCTCCGTGACCATGTCATCACAATGCTCCCTGCACTTCTCATTACAATGCACAACCCCCTTGTCATCAAAATGTTCCATGACCTTTGTCATCACAAATATCCATGACCCTTGGCATCACATTGCTCCATGCCCTTGCCATCACTAAGCTCCATGACACATGTGTCATCAGAATGCTCCATGGCCTTCTCATCACAATGCTCCATGACCTTTGTCATCACAATGCTCAATACATTTGTCATCAATATGCTCCATGACACTTGTTGTCTGTATGCTCCTTGAACCCTGTCATGGCAAGGCTCCATGCATTTTTCATCACAATATTCCATGCCCTTTTCATCACAATGCTACAAGACCCCTGTAATCACAATGCTCCATGCGCTTGTCATCACAAAGCTCAATGACGCATGTCCTCAGAATGCTCCTTGGCCTTCTCTTCACAATGATCCATGCCCTTGTCATCACAATGTTCCAAGACCCCTGTAATCACAATGGTCCATGCCCCTTTTGATCAGTATGCTATATGAGATTGTCATCACAAGGCTCCATGGATTTCTCATCACAATGCTCCAGGACCTTGTCATCACAATGCTTCACGACCTTGTCATGAAAATTCTCAATGGCACTTGTCATCATAGTGCCCCAAGCCCTAGTCATCACAATGCTCCATTTTATTTGTCATCCCAATCCTCCATTACATTTGACATCACAATGCTCAATGCCATTATCATCGCAATGGACCATGACATATGTCATCACAATGCTCCCTGACACCTGTCTTCACAATACTCCATGACCTTCTCATCACCATGATCCATACCCTTGTCATCACAATGCACCATGTCCACTGTCATCACAATAATCTATGAAACTTGTCAGACCAATGCTCCATGCCCCTGTCATCACAATGCACCATGTCCACTCTCATCACAATAATCTATGAAACTTGCCAGACCAATGCTCCATGCCCCTGTCATCACAATGCTCCATGACCTTGTTATCACAGTGCTCCATGACCCCTGTCATCACAGTGCTCCGTGACTCCAGTCATCACAATGCTTCATAATGTTTGTCATCAAAACGGTCCTTGCCCGTGTCATCACAAGGCTCTGTGACCTTTGTAACCAAAATGCTCCATGAACTTTTCATCACAATGCTCCGTGACCCTTGTCATCACAATGCTCCATGCCTTTGTCAGAACAATGCTCCATGACCCTTGTCATCACAATGTGCCACGTGCTTTTCATCACATCGGTCCACAACCTTGTCATCGCTATGCTTCATAAACCTTGTAATCCCAATGCTCCATGCACTTCTCATCCAAATGCTCTCTCACCAGAGATATCACAATGTTCCATCACTAGTCATCACAAGACTCCCTCACCCCTGTTATCACAATGTTCCATGAGCCCTGTCATCACAGTGCTACATAACCTTACCATCACAATGTTCCATGGTCCGTGACATCACAATGTTCCATAACCCTGTAATCAAAATGCTCCATGACACTTTTCATCCCAAAGCTCCATGACCCCTGACATCACAATGTTCTATAACCCCTGCCTTCAAAATATTCCATTATATTTTAATCAAATTGCTGCATGAACCTGTAATCAAAATGCTCCCTGCCCTTCTCATCACAATGCACCACACCATAGTCATCGAAATGCTCCCTGTTATTTGTCATCACAAATCTCCATGACCCTTGGCATCACAATGCTCCATGTCATTGTCATCACAAAGCTCCATGAACACTCTCATCACATTGCTCCATGCCCTTGTCATCACAAAGCTCCATGACACTTGTCATCACAATGCTCGATGCCCTTCTCATCGCAATGCTCCATGTCCTGGTCATTACAATCCTCCATGAACCATGTATCACAGTGTTCCGTGCCCTTGTCATCCCAATGCTCCATGCCCACTCTCATTACAATAATCCATGAAATATTTTAGACCAAAGCTCAATGGCCTTCTCATCACAATGCTCCATTACCTCTGTCATAACAATGCTCCATGACACCTGCCATCACATTGTTCAACGGCATGTCATCACAAGGCTCCATGATCCTTGTCATCACAATTCCCCAAGACCCCTGTAATCACAATGCTCCATGCCCTTGTCATCACAGTGCTCCATGATGCATGTCATCAGAATTTTCCATGGCCTTCTCATCACCATGCTCCATGCCCTAGTCATCACAATGCTCCAAGACCTTCGTAAACACAATGCTCCATGCCCCTTTTCATCTCAATGCTCCATGAACCCAGTCATCACAATGCATCATCCCCATCATCATAATGTTTCATGCTATTGTCATCACAATGAAATCTAAATTCTCCATGACATCTGTCATCATAATGCTCCAAAACCTTGTGATCACCATCTTCCATAAGACTTATCATCACAACACCCCATGACGCTCATCATCACAATTATCCATGGTCTTCTCATCACAATGCTCTATGACCTTTGTCATCAAATGCTCAATACACTTGTCATCACAATGCTACCTGACACTTGTCGTAAGTATGCTTCTTGAACACTGTCATGACAAGGCTCAATGCCTTTTTCTTCACAATGATACATGCCCTTTTCATCACAATGCATCAAGACACCTGTAATCACAATGCTCCACGACCTACTCATCACAATTCTCCATGGCCAATATCATCACAATGCACCATGACCACTGTCATCTCAACACTCCATGACACCTGACAACACAATGATCCGGAATTCTTGTCATCAAAATGCTCCATTCCCAAGTCATCACAATGCTCCATGACCTCTGTCATCACAATACTCCATGAACATTTTCAGCCCAATGCTCCATAACCCTTGTCATCACATTGAACCATGCCCTTGTCATCCCAATGCTCCATGACCACTGTATTCACAATGCTCCGTGACGCTTGTCATCACAGTGCTCCATGACACCTGTCATTCCAATGCTCCATGCCTTTGTCAGCAAATGCTACATGACCTTTTCATTACAATGCTCTATGCGCTTGTCATCACAATACTCCTTTACCATTGTCATCACAATCCTCCATGAACCTTGGGATCACATTGCTTCATACCCTTGTCATCACAATGCTCCATGCTCCTTGAAATCAAAATGATCCATGACCTCTGTCATCACAATGCTCCAAACCCTTGTCATCACAATGTTCCATAACACTTGTCATCACAACGCTCCATGATGCCTGTCATCACAATACTCCACGGCCTTTTCATCACAATGCTCCATAACTTTTGTCATCACAATTCTAATACACCTGTCATTACAATGCTTCCTGACACTTGCCGTCAGAATGCTCCTTGAAACCTGTCACGGAAAGGCTCCATGCTTTTCTCATCACAATGCCCCATGCCGTTTTCATCACAATGCTCCATGCCATTGTCATCAAAATACTCCACAAGATTGTCATCAGAATGTTCCATGACCTTTTTCATCACAATTATCCATGCACTTGTCAGCACAATGCTCCCTGAACCTTGTCATCACAATGCTCCAAGCCATTGTCATCACAATGCTAAATTACATTTGACATCACAATGCTCCGTGACTCCAGTCATCACAATGCTTCATAACGTTTGTCATCACAACGGTCCATGCCCGCGTCATCACAAGGCTCTGTGACTTTTGTAACCACAATGCTCCATGAACTTTTCATCACAATGCTCCATGACACTTGTCATCACAATGCTCCATGCCTTTGTCAGAACAGTGTTCCATGACCATTGTCATCACAATGTGCCATGCGCTTTTCATCACAATGATCCACAACTTTGTCATCGATATGCTCCATAAACCTTGTAATCCCAATGGTCCATGCACTTCTCATCCAAATGCTCTCTCACCTGAGATATCACAATGTTCCATCACTAGTCATCACAATCCTCCCTCAACCCTGTAATCACAATGTTCCATGACCCGTGACATCACAATATTCCATAACCACTGTCATCACAATGCTCCATGACACATTTCATCCCAAAGCTCCATGACCCATGGCATCACAATGTTCTGTAACCCCTGTCATCAAAATGTTACATGACACTTTTCATCAAATTGCAGCATGAACCTCTCATCAAAATGTTCCCTTTCCTTCTCATCACAATGCACCACACGCTTGTCATCAAAATGCTCCATGACTGTTGTCATCACAAAGCTCCATGACCCTTGGCATCACAATGCTCCATGTCATTGTCATCACAATCCTCCCTGAACGCTCTCATCCCATTGCTCCATGCCCTTGTCATCACAATGCTCCATGACACTTGTCATCACAATGCTCGATGCCCTTCTTATCAAAATGCTCCATGCCCTTTTCATCACAATCCTCCATGACCCATGTATCATAGTGTTCCGTGCCCTTGTCATCACAGTGCTCCATGCCCACTGTCATCACAATAATCCATGAAAACTTTCGGGCCAATGCTCAATGCACTTCTCATCACAATGCTCCATTACCTCTGTCATAAAAATGCTCCATGACCCCTGCCATCACAATGATCCACGGCCTTGTCATCACAAGGCTCCCTGACCCTTGACATCACAATGCTCCAAGGCCCCTGTAATCACAATGCTCCATGCCACTTTGCATCTCAATGCTCCATGAACCCTGTCATCACAATGCACCATGCCCATCATCATAATGCTTCAGGCTATTGTCATCACAATTAAATCAAAATTATCCATGACCTCTGTCATCATAATGCTCCAAACCCTTGTGATCACAATGTTCCATAACACTTATCATCACAAATCCCCATGACGCTCATCATCACAATTATACATGGTATTCTCATCACAATGCTCCATGACCTTTGTCATCACAATGCTCAATACACTTGTCATCACAATGCTCTCTGACACTTTTCGTCAGTATGCTCCTTGAACCCTGTCATGACTTTTTCATCACAATGATCCGTGCCCTTTTCATCACAATACTCCAAGATCACTGTCATCACAATGCTCCATGTGCTTGTCATCACAAAACTCCATGAAGCATGTCATCAGAATGCCCCATGGACTTCTCATCACAATGCTCCATGCCCTAGTCATCAAAATGCTCCAAGACCCCTGTAATCACAATGCTCCATGCCCCTTTTCATCAGAATGCTCCGTGAGAATTCTCATCACAAGTCTCCCTGGTCATCTCATCACAAAGATCCAGGATATTGTCATCACCATTCTCCATTCCCTTGTCACCACAATGCTCCATGACCCCTGTCATCACAATAATCCATTAACATATTCAGCCCAATGCTCCATGACCTACACATCACAATACTCCATGGCCAATATCTTCACAAGCCTCCATGACCACTGTCATCACAACACTCCATGACTCCTGACAACACAATGATCCGCGACTCTTGTCATCACAGTGCTCCATTCCCTACTCATCACTATGCTCCATGACCCATGTCATCACAACACTCCATGAACATTTTCAGCCCAGTGCTCCATGACACTTGTCATCACAATGATCCATGCCCTTGTCATCCCAATGCTCCATGACCCCTGTATTCACAATAGTCCATGACGCTTGTCATCACAGTGCTCCATGACACATGTGATCACAATGCTCCATGCCTTTGTCAGCAAAATGCTACATGACCTTGTCATTACAATGCTCTATGCGCTTGTCATCACAATACTCCATTTCCATTGTCATCACAATCCTCCATGAACCTTGGGATCACATTGCTTCATGCCCTTGTCATCACAATGCTCCATGCTCCTTTAAATCAATATGATCCATTACCTCTGTCATCACAATGCTCCAAACCCTTGTGATCACAATCTTCCATATCACTTGTCATCACAACGCTCCATGATGCCTGTCATCACAATACTCCATGCCCTTTTCATCACAATGCTCCATAACCTTTGTCATAACAATTCTCAATATACATATCATCACAATGCTCCCTGACATTGTCATCAGAATGCTCCTTGAAACCTGCCACGAAAAGGCTCCATGCCTTTTTCTTCACAATGCCCCATGCCATTTTCATCACAATGCTCCATGCCATTGTCATCACAATGCTCCTTGCGCTTGTCAGCACAATGCTCCATGACACATGTCATCACAATGCACCATGCGCTTGTCATCACAGTGCTCTACAATCTTGTCATCACAGTGCTCCATAAACATTGTCATCATAATCCTCCATGCACTTCTAATCAAAATGCTCTCTCACCACTGATATCACAATGCTACATCACTATTTGTCACAATACTCCCTCCCACCTGTCATCACAATGTCCCATGACTCCTGTCATCACAATGCTACATGCACTTATCATCAAAATGTTCGATGACCCCTGACATCACAATGTTCCATAACACCTGTCCTCAAAATATTCCATGAAAATTTTCAACAAATTGCTCCATGAACCTGTCATCACAATTCTCCCTGCCCTTCTCATCACAATGCACAACGCCCTTGCCATCAAAATGCTCCATGACCTTTGTCATCTCAAAGAGCCCTGACCCATGGCATCACAATGCTCCATGTCATTGTCATCACAATGCTCCATGACACATGTCATCAGAATGCTACATGGCCTTCTCATCACAATGATCCATGCCCTTGCCATCACAATGCTCCATTACCACTCTCATAACAATGCTCCATGCCCCTGCCATCACGATATTCCATGGCCTTGTCATCACAAGGCTCCATGACCCTTCTCATCACAACACTCCAAGAACCCTGTAATCACAATGCTCCATGCCCTTTTTCATCTCAATGATCCATTAACCCTGTCATCACAATGCACCATGCCTATCATCATAATGCTTCATGCTATTGTCATCACAATGAAATCAAAATGCACCATGACCTCTGTCATAACAATGCTCCAATCCCTTGTGATCACAATATTCCATAACACTTGTCATCACAATGCCCCTTGACGCTCGTCATCACAATTATCCTTGGTCTTCTAATCACAATGCTCCATGACCTTTGTCATCACAATGCTCAATACACTTGTCATCAAAATGCTCCCTGACACTTGTTGTCTGTATGCTCCTTGAACTCTGTCATGACAAGGCTCCATGCCTTTTTCATCACAGTGATCCATGCCCTTTTCATCACAATGCTCCAAGACCCATGTAATCAAAATGCTCCATGCCCTTGTCATCACAAATCTCAATGACGCATGCCATCAGAATGCTCCTTGGTCTTCTCCTCACAATGTTCAATGCCCTTTTCATCACAATGCTCCATGACATTGTTCATCACAGTTCTCAATACACTTGTCATCACAGTGCTCCCTGACACTTGTCGTCAGAATGCTCCTTGAACTCTGTCATGAAAAGGCTCCATGCCTTTTTCATCACAATGCCCCATGCCGTTTTCGTCACACTGCTCCATGCCATTGTCATCATAATACTCCACAAGTTTGTCATCAGATTGCTCCATGACCCTTGTCATCACAATTCTCCATGCACTGGTCAGCACAATGCTCCTTAACCCTTGTCATCACAATGCTCCAAGCCATTGTCATCACAATGCTCCATTACTTTTGTCATCAGAATCATCCATGACACTTGGCATCACAATGCTCCATGCCATTGTCACCACAACGGGCCATTACATATGTCATCACAATGCTCCCTGACAGCTGTCTTCACAATACTGCATGACCTGGTCATCACAATGCTCCATGCCCTTGTCATCACAATGTGCCATTCCAACTGTCATCGCAATAATCCATGCAACTTATTAGACCAATGTTCCATGCCCTTGTCATCACAATGCTCCATGCCCTTTTTATCACAATGCTCCATTACCCCTGTCATCACAATGCTCCGTGACTCCAGTCATCACAATTCTTCATGACCTTTGTCATCACAGTGGTCCATGCCCTCATCATCAACAGTCTCTGTGACCTTTTTAACCAAAATGATCCATGAACTTTTCTTCACAATGCTCTTTATCCCCTGTCATCACAATGCTCTATGCCTTTCTCAGCACAATGCTGCATGACATATGTCATTAGAATGCTCCATGGCCTTCTCCTCACAATGCTCCATGCCCATGTCATCACAATGCTCCAAGACCCCTGTAATCACAATGCTCCATGCCCCTTTTCATCAGAATGCTCCATGAGACTTGTCATCACAAGTCTCCATGGTCAACTCATCACAATGCTCCAGGACCTTGTCATCACAATGCTCCATGACACCTGTCATCACAATGCTCTGTGACTCCAGTCATCACAATGCTTCATAATATTTGTCATCACAATGTTCCATGCCCGCGTCATCACAAGGCTCTGTTACCTTTGTATCCACAATGCTCCATGAACATTTCATCACAATGCTCCGTGACCCTTGTCATCACAATGCTCCATGCCTTTGTCATTAAAATGCTCCATGACCATTGTTATCACAATGTGCCACGTGCTTTTCATCCCAACGGTCCAAAAATTTGTCATCACAATGCTCCATAAAAATTGTAATCACAATGCTGCATGTCCTTCTCATCACAATGCTCCATTACCCCTGTCATAACAATGCTCCATGACCCCTGCCATCACAATGTTCCACGGTCTTGTCATCACAAGGCTCCATGACACTTGTCATCACAATGCTCCAAGACCCCTTTAATCACAACGCTCCATGCCGTTGTCATCACCAAGCTCCATGACACATGTCATCAGAATGTTCCTTGGCCTTCTCAGCAAAATGCTCCATGCCCTTGTCATCACAATGCTCCAAAACCCCTGTAAACACAGTGCTCCATGCCACTTTTCATCTCAATGCTCCATGAACCCTGTCATCACAATGCATCATGCTGATCATCATAATGATTCAGGCTATTGTCATCACAATGAAATAAAAATTATCCATGACCTCTGTCATCACAATGCTCCATGACCCCTGTCATCACAACACTCCAAGAACATTTTCAGCCCAATGCTCCATGACACTTGTCATCACAATGATCCATGCAGTTGTCATCCCAATGCTTCATGACCCCTGTATTCACAATGCTCCGTGACACTTGTCATCACAGTTCTCCATGACACCTGTCATCACAATGCTCCATGCCTTTGTCAGGAAAATTCTACATGACCTTGTCATTACAATGCTCTATGCGCTTGTCATCACAATGCTCCAAGACCCCTGTAATCACAGTGTTCCATGCCCCTTTTCATCTCAATGCTCCATGAACTCTGTCATCACAATGCACCATGCCCATTATCATAATGCTTCTGGCTATTGTCATCACAATGAAATCAAAATTCTCCTTGACCTCTGTCATCATAATGCTCCAAAACCTTGTGATCACAATGTTCCATAACACTTATAATCACAACACCCCGTGACGATCATCATCACTAGTATCCATGGCCTTCTCATCACCATGCTCCATGACCTTTGTCATCACAATTCTCAATACACTTGTCATCACAATGCTCCCTGACACTTGTCGTCAGAATGCTCCTTGAACCCTGCCACGAAAAGGCTACATGCCTTTTTCATCACATCGCCCCATGCCGTTTTCATCACAATGCTCCATGCCTTTGTCATCAAAATACTCCACAAGCTTGTCATCAGAATGCTCCATGACCCTTGTCATCACAATTCTCCATGCACTTGTCAGCACAATGCTCCCTGACCCTTCTCATCACAATGCTCCAAGCCATTGTCATCACAATGCTCCATTACCTTTGTCATCAGAATCTTCCATGACACTTGGCATCACAATGCTCCACGCCATTTTCATCACAATGGGCCATTACATATGTCATCACAATGCTCCCTGACACTTCTCTTCACAATAATGCATGACCTGGTCATCACAATGCTCCATGCCCTTGTCATCACAATGTGCCATACCAAATGTCATCGCAATAATCCATGAAACATATTAGACCAATGCTCCATGCCCTTGTCATCACAATGCTCCATGCCCTTGTTATCACAATGCTCCATGACCCCTGTCATCACCATGCTCCGTGACTCCACTCATCACAATGATTCATGACCTTTGTCATCACAATGGTCCATTCCCTCATCACCAACAGTCTCTGTGACCTTTTTAACCACAATGCTCCATGAACTTTTCATCACATTGCTCTTTGACCCTTGACATCACAGTGATCTACGCCTTTCCCAGCACAATGCTCCATGCCCTTGTCATCACAATGCTCCATGACCCTGTCATCACAATGCTCCTTGACTCCAGTCTTCACAATCCTTCATAACATTTGTCATAACAATGGTTCATTCCCGCGTCATCACAAGGCTTTTTGACCTTTTTAACCACAGTGATTCATGAACTTTTCATCACAATGCTCTGTGACACTTGTCATCACAGTGCTCCATGCCTTTGTCAGAAAAATGCTCCATGACCCTTGCCATCACAATGTGCCACGCGACTTTTATCCCAAAGGTCAACAAATTTGTCATCGCAATGCTCCATAAAACTTGTAATCACAATGCTCCATGCCCTTCTCATCACAGTGCTCCATTACACCTGTCATAACAATGCTCCTTGACCCCTGCCATCACAATGTTCCACGGCCTTGTCATCACAAGGCTCAATGACACTTGTCATCACAATGCTTCAAGACACCTGTAATCACAAAGCTCCATGCCCTTGTCATCACAAAGCTCCATGACACATGTCATCAGAATGTTCCATGGACTTCTCATCAAAATGCTCCATGCCCTTGTCATCACAATGCTCCAAGACCACTGTAATCAAAATGCTCCATGCCCCTTTTCATCTCAATGCTCCATGAACCCTGTCATCACAATGCATCATGCCCATCATCATAATGCTTCCGGCTATTGTCAGCACAATGAAATCAAAATTCTCCATGACCTCTGTCATCACAATGCTCCATGACCCCTGTCATCACAATACTCCATGAACATTTTCCGCCCAATGCTCCATGACCCTTGTCATCACAATGATCCATGACCCTGTCATCACAATGCTCCATGCCTTTGTCAGTAAAATGCTCCATGTCCATTGTCATCACAATGTGCCACGCGCTTTTCATCCCAACGGTCCAAAAATTTGTCATCACAATGCTCCATAAAAATTGTAATCACAATGCTGCATGTCCTTCTCATCACAATGCTCCATTACCCCTGTCATAACAATGCTCCATGACCCCTGCCATCACAATGTTCCACGGCCTTGTCATCACAAGGCTCCATGACACTTGTCATCACAATGCTCCAAGACCCCTTTAATCACAACGCTCCATGCCGTTGTCATCACCAAGCTCCATGACACATGTCATCAGATTGTTCCTTGGCCTTCTCATCAAAATGCTCCATGCCCTTGTCATCACAATGCTCCAAAACCCCTGTAAACACAGTGCTCCATGCCACTTTTCATCTCAATGCTCCATGAACCCTGTCATCACAATGCATCATGCTGATCATCATAATGATTCAGGCTATTGTCATCACAATGAAATAAAAATTATCCATGACCTCTGTCATCGCAATGCTCCATGACCCCTGTCATCACAACACTCCATGAACATTTTCAGCCCAATGCTCCATGACACTTGTCATCACAATGATCCATGCAGTTGTCATCCCAATGCTTCATGACCCCTGTATTCACAATGCTCCGTGACACTTGTCATCACAGTTCTCCATGACACCTGTCATCACAGTGCTCCATGCATTTGTCATCACAATGATCCATGACCCCTGTATTCACAATGCTCCGTGACACATGTCATCACAGTGCTCCATGACACCTGTCATCACAGTGCTCCATGCATTTGTCTGCAAAATTCTACATGATCTTGTCATTACAATGCTCTATGGGCTTGTCATCACAATGCTACAAGACCCCTGTAATCACAATGCTCCATGCCCCTTTTCATCTCAATGCTCCATGAACCCTGTCATCACAATGCACCACGCCCATCATCATAATGCTTCAGGCTATTGTCATTACAATGAAATCAAAAGTCTCCATGACCTCTGTCATCTTAAAGCTCCAAACCCTTGTGATCACAATGTTACATAACATTTATCATCACCACACCCCATGACGATCATCATCACAATTATCCTTGGTCTTCTGATCCCAATGCTCCCTGATCTTTTTCATCACAATGCTCAGTACACTTGTCTTCACAATGCTCCCTGACACTTGTCGTCAGTATGCTCCTTGAACACTGTCATGACAAGGCTCCATGCCTTTTTCATCACAATGATCCATGCCCTTTTCATCACAATGCTCCAAGACACCTGTAATCACAATGCTCCATGCACTTGTCATCAAAAGCTCCATGACGCATGTCATCAGAATGCTCCATGGCCTTTTCCTCACTATGCTGCATGGCATTGTCATCACAATGCTCCATGTACCCTCTCATCACATTGCTCCATTAATTGTCATTACAATCCTCCATGACCCATGTATCACAGTGTTCCGTGCCCTTGTCATCACAATGCTCCAGTCCACTCTCATCACAATAAAATATGAAATATTTCAAACCAATGCTCAATGCCCTTCTCATCACAATGCTCCATTACCTCTGTCATAACAATGCACCACGACCACTGCCATCACAATGTTCCACGGCCTTGTCATCACAAGGCTCCATGACCCTTGTCATCACAATGCTCCAAAAAACATGTAATCAAAATTCTCCATGCCCTTGTCATAACAAAGCTCCATGACGCATGTCATCAGTAGGTTCCATGGCCTTCTCTTCACAATGTTCCATGCCCTTGTCATCACAATGCTCCATGACCCCTGTAATCACAATTCTCCTTGACCCTTTTCATCTCAATGATCCATGAACCCTGTCATCAAAATGCACCATGCCAATCATCCTAATGTTTCATGCTATTGTCATCACAATGAAATCAAAATGCTCCATGACCTCTGTCATAACAATGTTCCAAACCATTGTGATCACAATATTCCATAACAGTTGTCATCACAATGCCCCATGACGCTCGTCATCACAATTATCCATGGTTTGCTCATCACAATGCTCCATGTCCTTTGTCATCACAATGCTCAATACACTTGTCATCAAAATGCTCCCTGACACTTGTTGTCTGTATGGTCCTTGAACCCAGTCATGACAAGGCTCCTTGCCTATTTCATCACAATTATCCATGCCCTTTTCATCACAGTCCTCCCCCACCCCTGTTATCACAATATTCCATGGCCCCTGTCATCACAATGCTACATCCCCTTATCAGCACAATGTTCCATGACCCCTGACATCACAATGTTCCATAACCCCTGTCATCAATATGCTCCATGACCCATTTCATCCCAAAGCTCCATGACCCCTGGCATCACAATGCTCTATAACCCCTGTCATCAAAATGTTCCATTACACTTTTCAGCAAATTACTGCATGACCCTGTCATCAAAATGCTCCCTGCCCTTCTCATCACAATGCACCACACCCTTGTCATCAAAATGCTCCATGACATTTGCCATCACAAAGCTCCATGACCCACGGCATCACAATGATCCATGTCATTGTCATCATAATGCTCCATGAACCCTCTCATCACATTGCTCCATGCCCTTGTCATCACAAAGCTCCATGACACTTGTCATCACAATGCTCGATGCCCTTCTCATCACAATGCTCCATGCCCTTGTCATTACAATCCCCCTTGACAAATGTATCACAGTATACCTTGCCCTTGTCATCACAATAAACCATGAAATATTTCAGACCAATGCTCAATGCCCTTCTCATCACAATGCTCCATTACCTCTGTCATAACAATGCTCCATGACCCCTGCATCACAATATTCCACGGCCTTGTCATCACAAGGCTCCATGACCCTTGTCATCACAATGCTCCAAGACCCCTGTAATCACAATGCTCCATGCCCTTGTCATCACAAAGCTCCATGACGCATGTCATCAGAATGTTCCATGGCCTTCTCCTCACAGTGCTCCATGCCATTGTCATCACAATGCTCCAAGACCCCTGTAATCACAATACTCCATGCAACTTTTCATCAGAATGCTCCATGAGACTTGTCATCACAAGTCTCCATGGTCATCTCATCACAATGCTCCAGGACCATGTCATCACCATGCTCCATTCCCTTGTCATCACAATGCTCCATGACACCTGTCATCACAATACTCCATGAACATTTTCAGCCCAGTGCTCCATGACCTTCTCATCACAATGCTCCATGACCAATATCATCACAATGATCCATGACCACTGTCATCACAACACTCCATGACATATGACAACACAATGATCCTGGACTCTTGTCATCACAATGCTACAAGACCCCTGTAATCACAATGCTCCATGACCCCTGTCATCACAATACTCCATGAACATTTTCAGCCCAATGTCCCATGACCCTTGTCATCACAATGATCCATGCCCTTGTCATCACAAAGCTCCATGACACATGTCATCAGAATTTTAGATGGCCTTCTCATCACAATGTTCCATGCCCTTGTCATCACAATGCTCCATGCCCTTGTCATCACAATGTGCCTAGACCCCTGTAATCACAATGCTCCATGCCCCTTTTCATCACTATGCTCCATGAGATTTGTCATCACAAGGTTCCATGATTTTCTCAACACAATGCTCCAGGAACTTGTCATCACAATGCTTCACGACCTTGTCCTGAAAATTCTCAATGGCCCTTGTCATCATAATGCTCCAATCCCTAGTCATCACAATGCTCCATTATATTTGTCATCACAATCCTCCATTACATTTGGCATCACAATACTCCCTGCCATTGTCATCGCAATGGATCATGACATAAGTCATCACAATGCTCCCTGACACCTGTCTTCACAATACTCCATGACCTTCTCTTCACAATGCTCCATGCCATTGTCATCACAATACACTATGCCCACTGTCATCACAATAATCTATGAAACTTGTCAGCCCAATGCTCCATGCCCCTGTCATAACAATGCTCCATGTACCTGTCATCAAAATGCCCCATGTCCTTGTCATCACAATGCTCCATGACTTGTCATTACAAAGCTCCATGACCCATGACCCATGTATCACAGTGTTCCGTGCCCTTGTCATCACAATACACCATGCCACTCTCATCACAATAATCCATGAAATATTTCAGACCAATGTTCCATGCACTTCTCATCAAAATGCTCCATTACCCCTGTCATAACAATGCTCCATGACCCCTGCCATCACAATGTTCCACAGCCTTGTCATCACAAGGCTCCATTACAGTTGTCATCACAATGCCCCATGATGCTCGTCATCACAATTATCCATGGTCTTCTCATCACAATGTTCCATGATCTTTGTCATCACAATGCTCAATACACTTGTCATCACAATGATCCCTGACACTTGTCGTCAGTATGCTCCTTCAACCCTGTCATGACAAGGCTGCATGCCTTTTTCATCACAATGTTTCATGCCCTTTTCATAACAATGCTCCAAGACCCCTGTAATCACAATGATGCATGCCCTTGTCATCACAAAGCTCCATGATGCATGTCATCAGAATGCTCCATGGCCTTCTCATCACCATGATCCATGCCCTTGTCATAACAATGCTCCAAGACCCCTGTAATCACAATGCTCCACGCCCCTTTTCAACAGAATGCTCCATGAGACTTCTCATCAAAAGTCTCCATGGTCTTCTCATCACAATGCTCTAGGAATTGTCATCACCATGCTCCATTCCCTTGTCATCGCAATGCTCCATGACCAATATCATCACAATGCTCCATGACCAATATCATCACAACACTCCATGACACCTGACAGCACAATGATCCGGGACTCTTGTCATCACAATGCTCCAAGACCCCTGTAATCACAATGCTCCATGCCCTTGTCATCACAAAGCTCAATGACACATGTCATCAGAATGTTCCATGGCCTTTTCATCAAATGCTCCATGCCCTTGTCATCACAATGCACCATGCACTTGTCAGCACAATGCCCACTGACCCTTGTCATCACAGTGCTCCAAGCCATTGTCATCACAATGCTCCATTACCTTTGTCATCAGAATCCTCCATGAAACTTGGCATCACAATGCTCCATGCCATTGTCATCACAATGGGCCATTACATATATCATCACAGTGCTCCCTGACAACTCTCTTCACAATAGAGCAAGACCTGGTCATCACAATTCTTCACGCCCTTGTCATCACAATGCTCCATGACCCCTGCCATCACAATGTTCCACGGCCTTGTCCTCACAAGGCTCCATGACCCTTGTCATCACAAAGCTCCATGACACACGTCATCAGAATGTTCCATGGCCTTCTCATCAAAAAGCTCCATGTCCTTGTCATCACAATTCACCATGTCCAATATCATCACAATAGTCTATGAAACTTGTCAGACCAATGCTCCATGCCCCTGTCATCACAATGCTCAATGCCCTTGTCATCAAAATGCTCCAAGACCCCTGTCATCACAATGCTCCGTGACTCCAGTCATCACAATGCTTCATAAAGTTTGTCATCCGAACGGTCCATGCCCACGTCATCACAAGGCTCTGTGACCTTTTTAACCACAATGCTCCATGAACTTTTCATCACAATTCTCTTTGACCCTTGTCATCACAATGCTCTATGCCTTTCTCAGCACAATGCTCCATGACCCTTGTCCTCACAATGCTCCATGCGCTTGTCAGCACAATGCTCCATGACACATGTCATCACAATGCACCATGCGCTTGTCATCACAGTGCTCCACAATCTTGTCATCACAATGTTCCATAAACCTTGTCATCACAATTCTCCATGCACTTCTCATCAAAATGCTTTCTCACCACTGATATCACAATGTTACTTCACTATTCGACACAATACTCCCTCACCTCTGTCATCACAATGTTCCATGACTCCTGTCATCACAATGCTACATGCACTTATCATCACAATGTTCGATGACCCATGACATCACAATGTTCCATAACCCCTGTCATCAAAATGTTCCTTGACACTTTTCATCAAATTTCTCCGTGACCATGTCATCACAATGCTCCCTGCACTTCTCATTACAATGCACAACCCCCTTGTCATCAAAATGTTCCATGACCTTTGTCATCACAAATATCCATGACCCTTGGCATCACATTGCTCCATGCCCTTGCCATCACTAAGCTCCATGACACATGTGTCATCAGAATGCTCCATGGCCTACTCATCACAATGCTCCATGACCTTTGTCATCACAATGCTCAATACACTTGTCATCAATATGCTCCATGACACTTGTTGTCTGTATGCTCCTTGAACCCTGTCATGGCAAGGCTCCATGCATTTTTCATCACAATATTCCATGCCCTTTTCATCACAATGCTACAAGACCCCTGTAATCACAATGCTCCATGCGCTTGTCATCACAAAGCTCAATGACGCATGTCCTCAGAATGCTCCTTGGCCTTCTCTTCACAATGATCCATGCCCTTGTCATCACAATGTTCCAAGACCCCTGTAATCACAATGGTCCATGCCCCTTTTGATCAGTATGCTATATGAGATTGTCATCACAAGGCTCCATGGATTTCTCATCACAATGCTCCAGGACCTTGTCATCACAATGCTTCACGACCTTGTCATGAAAATTCTCAATGGCCCTTGTCATCATAGTGCCCCAAGCCCTAGTCATCACAATGCTCCATTTTATTTGTCATCCCAATCCTCCATTACATTTGACATCACAATGCTCAATGCCATTATCATCGCAATGGACCATGACATATGTCATCACAATGCTCCCTGACACCTGTCTTCACAATACTCCATGACCTTCTCATCACCATGATCCATACCCTTGTCATCACAATGCACCATGTCCACTGTCATCACAATAATCTATGAAACTTGTCAGACCAATGCTCCATGCCCCTGTCATCACAATGCACCATGTCCACTCTCATCACAATAATCTATGAAACTTGCCAGACCAATGCTCCATGCCCCTGTCATCACAATGCTCCATGACCTTGTTATCACAGTGCTCCATGACCCCTGTCATCACAGTGCTCCGTGACTCCAGTCATCACAATGCTTCATAATGTTTGTCATCAAAACGGTCCTTGCCCGTGTCATCACAAGGCTCTGTGACCTTTGTAACCAAAATGCTCCATGAACTTTTCATCACAATGCTCCGTGACCCTTGTCATCACAATGCTCCATGCCTTTGTCAGAACAATGCTCCATGACCCTTGTCATCACAATGTGCCACGTGCTTTTCATCACATCGGTCCACAACCTTGTCATCGCTATGCTTCATAAACCTTGTAATCCCAATGCTCCATGCACTTCTCATCCAAATGCTCTCTCACCAGAGATATCACAATGTTCCATCACTAGTCATCACAAGACTCCCTCACCCCTGTTATCACAATGTTCCATGAGCCCTGTCATCACAGTGCTACATAACCTTACCATCACAATGTTCCATGGTCCGTGACATCACAATGTTCCATAACCCTGTAATCAAAATGCTCCATGACACTTTTCATCCCAAAGCTCCATGACCCCTGACATCACAATGTTCTATAACCCCTGCCTTCAAAATATTCCATTATATTTTAATCAAATTGCTGCATGAACCTGTAATCAAAATGCTCCCTGCCCTTCTCATCACAATGCACCACACCATAGTCATCGAAATGCTCCCTGTTATTTGTCATCACAAATCTCCATGACCCTTGGCATCACAATGCTCCATGTCATTGTCATCACAAAGCTCCATGAACACTCTCATCACATTGCTCCATGCCCTTGTCATCACAAAGCTCCATGACACTTGTCATCACAATGCTCGATGCCCTTCTCATCGCAATGCTCCATGTCCTGGTCATTACAATCCTCCATGAACCATGTATCACAGTGTTCCGTGCCCTTGTCATCCCAATGCTCCATGCCCACTCTCATTACAATAATCCATGAAATATTTTAGACCAAAGCTCAATGGCCTTCTCATCACAATGCTCCATTACCTCTGTCATAACAATGCTCCATGACACCTGCCATCACATTGTTCAACGGCATGTCATCACAAGGCTCCATGATCCTTGTCATCACAATTCCCCAAGACCCCTGTAATCACAATGCTCCATGCCCTTGTCATCACAGTGCTCCATGATGCATGTCATCAGAATTTTCCATGGCCTTCTCATCACCATGCTCCATGCCCTAGTCATCACAATGCTCCAAGACCCCAGTAATCACAATGCTCCATTCCCCTTTTCATCTCAATGCTCCATGAACCCAGTCATCACAATGCACCATCCCCATCATCATAATGTTTCATGCTATTGTCATCACAATGAAATCTAAATTCTCCATGACATCTGTCATCATAATGCTCCAAAACCTTGTGATCACCATCTTCCATAAGACTTATCATCACAACACCCCATGACGCTCATCATCACAATTATCCATGGTCTTCTCATCACAATGCTCTATGACCTTTGTCATCAAATGCTCAATACACTTGTCATCACAATGCTACCTGACACTTGTCGTAAGTATGCTTCTTGAACACTGTCATGACAAGGCTCAATGCCTTTTTCTTCACAATGATACATGCCCTTTTCATCACAATGCATCAAGACACCTGTAATCACAATGCTCCACGACCTACTCATCACAATTCTCCATGGCCAATATCATCACAATGCACCATGACCACTGTCATCTCAACACTCCATGACACCTGACAACACAATGATCCGGAATTCTTGTCATCAAAATGCTCCATTCCCAAGTCATCACAATGCTCCATGACCTCTGTCATCACAATACTCCATGAACATTTTCAGCCCAATGCTCCATGACCCTTGTCATCACATTGAACCATGCCCTTGTCATCCCAATGCTCCATGACCACTGTATTCACAATGCTCCGTGACGCTTGTCATCACAGTGCTCCATGACACCTGTCATTCCAATGCTCCATGCCTTTGTCAGCAAATGCTACATGACCTTTTCATTACAATGCTCTATGCGCTTGTCATCACAATACTCCTTTACCATTGTCATCACAATCCTCCATGAACCTTGGGATCACATTGCTTCATACCCTTGTCATCACAATTCTCCATGCTCCTTGAAATCAAAATGATCCATGACCTCTGTCATCACAATGCTCCAAACCCTTGTCATCACAATGTTCCATAACACTTGTCATCACAACGCTCCATGATGCCTGTCATCACAATACTCCACGGCCTTTTCATCACAATGCTCCATAACATTTGTCATCACAATTCTTATACACCTGTCATTACAATGCTTCCTGACACTTGCCATCAGAATGCTCCTTGAAACCTGTCACGGAAAGGCTCCATGCTTTTCTCATCACAATGTCCCATGCCGTTTTCATCACAATGCTCCATGCCATTGTCATCAAAATACTCCACAAGATTGTCATCAGAATGTTCCATGACCTTTTTCATCACAATTATCCATGCACTTGTCAGCACAATGCTCCCTGAACCTTGTCATCACAATGCTCCAAGCCATTGTCATCACAATGCTAAATTACATTTGACATCACAATGCTCCGTGACTCCAGTCATCACAATGCTTCATAACGTTTGTCATCACAACGGTCCATGCCCGCGTCATCACAAGGCTCTGTGACTTTTGTAACCACAATGCTCCATGAACTTTTCATCACAATGCTCCATGACACTTGTCATCACAATGCTCCATGCCTTTGTCAGAACAGTGTTCCATGACCATTGTCATCACAATGTGCCATGCGCTTCTCATCACAATGATCCACAACTTTGTCATCGATATGCTCCATAAACCTTGTAATCCCAATGGTCCATGCACTTCTCATCCAAATGCTCTCTCACCTGAGATATCACAATGTTCCATCACTAGTCATCACAATCCTCCCTCAACCCTGTAATCACAATGTTCCATGACCCGTGACATCACAATATTCCATAACCACTGTCATCACAATGCTCCATGACACATTTCATCCCAAAGCTCCATGACCCATGGCATCACAATGTTCTGTAACCCCTGTCATCAAAATGTTACATGACACTTTTCATCAAATTGCAGCATGAACCTCTCATCAAAATGTTCCCTTTCCTTCTCATCACAATGCACCACACACTTGTCATCAAAATGCTCCATGACTGTTGTCATCACAAAGCTCCATGACCCTTGGCATCACAATGCTCCATGTCATTGTCATCACAATCCTCCCTGAACGCTCTCATCCCATTGCTCCATGCCCTTGTCATCACAATGCTCCATGACACTTGTCATCACAATGCTCGATGCCCTTCTTATCAAAATGCTCCATGCCCTTTTCATCACAATCCTCCATGACCCATGTATCACAGTGTTCCGTGCCCTTGTCATCACAGTGCTCCATGCCCACTGTCATCACAATAATCCATGAAAACTTTCGGGCCAATGCTCAATGCACTTCTCATCACAATGCTCCATTACCTCTGTCATAAAAATGCTCCATGACCCCTGCCATCACAATGATCCACGGCCTTGTCATCACAAGGCTCCCTGACCCTTGACATCACAATGCTCCAAGGCCCCTGTAATCACAATGCTCCATGCCACTTTGCATCTCAATGCTCCATGAACCCTGTCATCACAATGCACCATGCCCATCATCATAATGCTTCAGGCTATTGTCATCACAATTAAATCAAAATTATCCATGACCTCTGTCATCATAATGCTCCAAACCCTTGTGATCACAATGTTCCATAACACTTATCATCACAAATCCCCATGACGCTCATCATCACAATTATACATGGTATTCTCATCACAATGCTCCATGACCTTTGTCATCACAATGCTCAATACACTTGTCATCACAATGCTCCCTGACACTTTTCGTCAGTATGCTCCTTGAACCCTGTCATGACAAGGCTCCATGACGTTTTCATCACAATGATCCGTGCCCTTTTCATCACAATACTCCAAGATCACTGTCATCACAATGCTCCATGTGCTTGTCATCACAAAACTCCATGAAGCATGTCATCAGAATGCCCCATGGACTTCTCATCACAATGCTCCATGCCCTAGTCATCAAAATGCTCCAAGACCCCTGTAATCACAATGCTCCATGCCCCTTTTCATCAGAATGCTCCGTGAGAATTCTCATCACAAGTCTCCCTGGTCATCTCATCACAAAGATCCAGGATATTGTCATCACCATTCTCCATTCCCTTGTCACCACAATGCTCCATGACCCCTGTCATCACAATAATCCATTAACATATTCAGCCCAATGCTCCATGACCTACACATCACAATACTCCATGGCCAATATCTTCACAAGCCTCCATGACCACTGTCATCACAACACTCCATGACTCCTGACAACACAATGATCCGGGACTCTTGTCATCACAGTGCTCCATTCCCTACTCATCACTATGCTCCATGACCCATGTCATCACAACACTCCATGAACATTTTCAGCCCAGTGCTCCATGACACTTGTCATCACAATGATCCATGCCCTTGTCATCCCAATGCTCCATGACCCCTGTATTCACAATAGTCCATGACGCTTGTCATCACAGTGCTCCATGACACATGTGATCACAATGCTCCATGCCTTTGTCAGCAAAATGCTACATGACCTTGTCATTACAATGCTCTATGCGCTTGTCATCACAATACTCCATTTCCATTGTCATCACAATCCTCCATGAACCTTGGGATCACATTGCTTCATGCCCTTGTCATCACAATGCTCCATGCTCCTTTAAATCAATATGATCCATTACCTCTGTCATCACAATGCTCCAAACCCTTGTGATCACAATCTTCCATATCACTTGTCATCACAACGCTCCATGATGCCTGTCATCACAATACTCCATGCCCTTTTCATCACAATGCTCCATAACCTTTGTCATAACAATTCTCAATATACATATCATCACAATGCTCCCTGACATTGTCATCAGAATGCTCCTTGAAACCTGCCACGAAAAGGCTCCATGCCTTTTTCTTCACAATGCCCCATGCCATTTTCATCACAATGCTCCATGCCATTGTCATCACAATGCTCCTTGCGCTTGTCAGCACAATGCTCCATGACAAATGTCATCACAATGCACCATGCGCTTGTCATCACAGTGCTCTACAATCTTGTCATCACAGTGCTCCATAAACATTGTCATCATAATCCTCCATGCACTTCTAATCAAAATGCTCTCTCACCACTGATATCACAATGCTACATCACTATTTGTCACAATACTCCCTCCCACCTGTCATCACAATGTTCCATGACTCCTGTCATCACAATGCTACATGCACTTATCATCAAAATGTTCGATGACCCCTGACATCACAATGTTCCATAACACCTGTCCTCAAAATATTCCATGAAAATTTTCAACAAATTGCTCCATGAACCTGTCATCACAATTCTCCCTGCCCTTCTCGTCACAATGCACAACGCCCTTGCCATCAAAATGCTCCATGACCTTTGTCATCTCAAAGAGCCCTGACCCATGGCATCACAATGCTCCATGTCATTGTCATCACAATGCTCCATGACACATGTCATCAGAATGCTACATGGCCTTCTCATCACAATGATCCATGCCCTTGCCATCACAATGCTCCATTACCACTCTCATAACAATGCTCCATGCCCCTGCCATCACGATATTCCATGGCCTTGTCATCACAAGGCTCCATGACCCTTCTCATCACAACACTCCAAGAACCCTGTAATCACAATGCTCCATGCCCTTTTTCATCTCAATGATCCATTAACCCTGTCATCACAATGCACCATGCCTATCATCATAATGCTTCATGCTATTGTCATCACAATGAAATCAAAATGCACCATGACCTCTGTCATAACAATGCTCCAATCCCTTGTGATCACAATATTCCATAACACTTGTCATCACAATGCCCCTTGACGCTCGTCATCACAATTATCCTTGGTCTTCTAATCACAATGCTCCATGACCTTTGTCATCACAATGCTCAATACACTTGTCATCAAAATGCTCCCTGACACTTGTTGTCTGTATGCTCCTTGAACTCTGTCATGACAAGGCTCCATGCCTTTTTCATCACAGTGATCCATGCCCTTTTCATCACAATGCTCCAAGACCCATGTAATCAAAATGCTCCATGCCCTTGTCATCACAAATCTCAATGACGCATGCCATCAGAATGCTCCTTGGTCTTCTCCTCACAATGTTCAATGCCCTTTTCATCACAATGCTCCATGACATTGTTCATCACAGTTCTCAATACACTTGTCATCACAGTGCTCCCTGACACTTGTCGTCAGAATGCTCCTTGAACTCTGTCATGAAAAGGCTCCATGCCTTTTTCATCACAATGCCCCATGCCGTTTTCGTCACACTGCTCCATGCCATTGTCATCATAATACTCCACAAGTTTGTCATCAGATTGCTCCATGACCCTTGTCATCACAATTCTCCATGCACTGGTCAGCACAATGCTCCTTAACCCTTGTCATCACAATGCTCCAAGCCATTGTCATCACAATGCTCCATTACTTTTGTCATCAGAATCATCCATGACACTTGGCATCACAATGCTCCATGCCATTGTCACCACAACGGGCCATTACATATGTCATCACAATGCTCCCTGACAGCTGTCTTCACAATACTGCATGACCTGGTCATCACAATGCTCCATGCCCTTGTCATCACAATGTGCCATTCCAACTGTCATCGCAATAATCCATGCAACTTATTAGACCAATGTTCCATGCCCTTGTCATCACAATGCTCCATGCCCTTTTTATCACAATGCTCCATTACCCCTGTCATCACAATGCTCCGTGACTCCAGTCATCACAATTCTTCATGACCTTTGTCATCACAGTGGTCCATGCCCTCATCATCAACAGTCTCTGTGACCTTTTTAACCAAAATGATCCATGAGCTTTTCTTCACAATGCTCTTTATCCCCTGTCATCACAATGCTCTATGCCTTTCTCAGCACAATGCTGCATGACATATGTCATTAGAATGCTCCATGGCCTTCTCCTCACAATGCTCCATGCCCATGTCATCACAATGCTCCAAGACCCCTGTAATCACAATGCTCCATGCCCCTTTTCATCAGAATGCTCCATGAGACTTGTCATCACAAGTCTCCATGGTCAACTCATCACAATGCTCCAGGACCTTGTCATCACAATGCTCCATGACACCTGTCATCACAATGCTCTGTGACTCCAGTCATCACAATGCTTCATAATATTTGTCATCACAGTGTTCCATGCCCGCGTCATCACAAGGCTCTGTTACCTTTGTATCCACAATGCTCCATGAACATTTCATCACAATGCTCCGTGACCCTTGTCATCACAATGCTCCATGCCTTTGTCATTAAAATGCTCCATGACCATTGTTATCACAATGTGCCACGTGCTTTTCATCCCAACGGTCCAAAAATTTGTCATCACAATGCTCCATAAAAATTGTAATCACAATGCTGCATGTCCTTCTCATCACAATGCTCCATTACCCCTGTCATAACAATGCTCCATGACCCCTGCCATCACAATGTTCCACGGTCGTGTCATCACAAGGCTCCATGACACTTGTCATCACAATGCTCCAAGACCCCTTTAATCACAACGCTCCATGCCGTTGTCATCACCAAGCTCCATGACACATGTCATCAGATTGTTCCTTGGCCTTCTCATCAAAATGCTCCATGCCCTTGTCATCACAATGCTCCAAAACCCCTGTAAACACAGTGCTCCATGCCACTTTTCATCTCAATGCTCCATGAACCCTGTCATCACAATGCATCATGCTGATCATCATAATGATTCAGGCTATTGTCATCACAATGAAATAAAAATTATCCATGACCTCTGTCATCCCAATGCTCCATGACCCCTGTCATCACAACACTCCATGAACATTTTCAGCCCAATGCTCCATGACACTTGTCATCACAATGATCCATGCAGTTGTCATCCCAATGCTTCATGACCCCTGTATTCACAATGCTCCGTGACACTTGTCATCACAGTTCTCCATGACACCTGTCATCACAATGCTCCATGCCTTTGTCAGGAAAATTCTACATGACCTTGTCATTACAATGCTCTATGCGCTTGTCATCACAATGCTCCAAGACCCCTGTAATCACAGTGTTCCATGCCCCTTTTCATCTCAATGCTCCATGAACTCTGTCATCACAATGCACCATGCCCATTATCATAATGCTTCTGGCTATTGTCATCACAATGAAATCAAAATTCTCCTTGACCTCTGTCATCATAATGCTCCAAAACCTTGTGATCACAATGTTCCATAACACTTATAATCACAACACCCCGTGACGATCATCATCACTAGTATCCATGGCCTTCTCATCACCATGCTCCATGACCTTTGTCATCACAATTCTCAATACACTTGTCATCACAATGCTCCCTGACACTTGTCGTCAGAATGCTCCTTGAACCCTGCCACGAAAAGGCTACATGCCTTTTTCATCACATTGCCCCATGCCGTTTTCATCACAATGCTCCATGCCTTTGTCATCAAAATACTCCACAAGCTTGTCATCAGAATGCTCCATGACCCTTGTCATCACAATTCTCCATGCACTTGTCAGCACAATGCTCCCTGACCCTTCTCATCACAATGCTCCAAGCCATTGTCATCACAATGCTCCATTACCTTTGTCATCAGAATCTTCCATGACACTTGGCATCACAATGCTCCACGCCATTTTCATCACAATGGGCCATTACATATGTCATCACAATGCTCCCTGACACTTCTCTTCACAATAATGCATGACCTGGTCATCACAATGCTCCATGCCCTTGTCATCACAATGTGCCATACCAAATGTCATCGCAATAATCCATGAAACATATTAGACCAATGCTCCATGCCCTTGTCATCACAATGCTCCATGCCCTTGTTATCACAATGCTCCATGACCCCTGCCATCACCATGCTCCGTGACTCCACTCATCACAATGATTCATGACCTTTGTCATCACAATGGTCCATTCCCTCATCACCAACAGTCTCTGTGACCTTTTTAACCACAATGCTCCATGAACTTTTCATCACATTGCTCTTTGACCCTTGACATCACAATGATCTACGCCTTTCCCAGCACAATGCTCCATGCCCTTGTCATCACAATGCTCCATGACCCTGTCATCACAATGCTCCTTGACTCCAGTCTTCACAATCCTTCATAACATTTGTCATAACAATGGTTCATTCCCGCGTCATCACAAGGCTTTTTGACCTTTTTAACCACAGTGATTCATGAACTTTTCATCACAATGCTCTGTGACACTTGTCATCACAGTGCTCCATGCCTTTGTCAGAAAAATGCTCCATGACCCTTGTCATCACAATGTGCCACGCGACTTTTATCCCAAAGGTCAACAAATTTGTCATCGCAATGCTCCATAAAATTTGTAATCACAATGCTCCATGCCCTTCTCATCACAGTGCTCCATTACACCTGTCATAACAATGCTCCTTGACCCCTGCCATCACAATGTTCCACGGCCTTGTCATCACAAGGCTCAATGACACTTGTCATCACAATGCTTCAAGACACCTGTAATCACAAAGCTCCATGCCCTTGTCATCACAAAGCTCCATGACACATGTCATCAGAATGTTCCATGGACTTCTCATCAAAATGCTCCATGCCCTTGTCATCACAATGCTCCAAGACCTCTGTAATCAAAATGCTCCATGCCCCTTTTCATCTCAATGCTCCATGAACCCTGTCATCACAATGCATCATGCCCATCATCATAATGCTTCCGGCTATTGTCAGCACAATGAAATCAAAATTCTCCATGACCTCTGTCATCACAATGCTCCATGACCCCTGTCATCACAATACTCCATGAACATTTTCCGCCCAATGCTCCATGACCCTTGTCATCACAATGATCCATGACCCTGTCATCACAATGCTCCATGCCTTTGTCAGTAAAATGCTCCATGTCCATTGTCATCACAATGTGCCACGCGCTTTTCATCCCAACGGTCCAAAAATTTGTCATCACAATGCTCCATAAAAATTGTAATCACAATGCTGCATGTCCTTCTCATCACAATGCTCCATTACCCCTGTCATAACAATGCTCCATGACCCCTGCCATCACAATGTTCCACGGCCTTGTCATCACAAGGCTCCATGACACTTGTCATCACAATGCTCCAAGACCCCTTTAATCACAACGCTCCATGCCGTTGTCATCACCAAGCTCCATGACACATGTCATCAGATTGTTCCTTGGCCTTCTCATCAAAATGCTCCATGCCCTTGTCATCACAATGCTCCAAAACCCCTGTAAACACAGTGCTCCATGCCACTTTTCATCTCAATGCTCCATGAACCCTGTCATCACAATGCATCATGCTGATCATCATAATGATTCAGGCTATTGTCATCACAATGAAATAAAAATTATCCATGACCTCTGTCATCACAATGCTCCATGACCCCTGTCATCACAACACTCCATGAACATTTTCAGCCCAATGCTCCATGACACTTGTCATCACAATGATCCATGCAGTTGTCATCCCAATGCTTCATGACCCCTGTATTCACAATGCTCCGTGACACTTGTCATCACAGTTCTCCATGACACCTGTCATCACAGTGCTCCATGCATTTGTCATCACAATGATCCATGACCCCTGTATTCACAATGCTCCGTGACACATGTCATCACAGTGCTCCATGACACCTGTCATCACAGTGCTCCATGCATTTGTCTGCAAAATTCTACATGATCTTGTCATTACAATGCTCTATGGGCTTGTCATCACAATGCTACAAGACCCCTGTAATCGCAATGCTCCATGCCCCTTTTCATCTCAATGCTCCATGAACCCTGTCATCACAATGCACCACGCCCATCATCATAATGCTTCAGGCTATTGTCATTACAATGAAATCAAAAGTCTCCATGACCTCTGTCATCTTAAAGCTCCAAACCCTTGTGATCACAATGTTACATAACATTTATCATCACCACACCCCATGACGATCATCATCACAATTATCCTTGGTCTTCTGATCCCAATGCTCCCTGATCTTTTTCATCACAATGCTCAGTACACTTGTCTTCACAATGCTCCCTGACACTTGTCGTCAGTATGCTCCTTGAACACTGTCATGACAAGTCTCCATGCCTTTTTCATCACAATGATCCATGCCCTTTTCATCACAATGCTCCAAGACACCTGTAATCACAATGCTCCATGCACTTGTCATCAAAAGCTCCATGACGCATGTCATCAGAATGCTCCATGGCCTTTTCCTCACTATGCTGCATGGCATTGTCATCACAATGCTCCATGTAATCTCTCATCACATTGCTCCATTAATTGTCATTACAATCCTCCATGACCCATGTATCACAGTGTTCCGTGCCCTTGTCATCACAATGCTCCAGTCCACTCTCATCACAATAAAATATGAAATATTTCAAACCAATGCTCAATGCCCTTCTCATCACAATGCTCCATTACCTCTGTCATAACAATGCACCACGACCACTGCCATCACAATGTTCCACGGCCTTGTCATCACAAGGCTCCATGACCCTTGTCATCACAATGCTCCAAGAAACATGTAATCAAAATTCTCCATGCCCTTGTCATAACAAAGCTCCATGACGCATGTCATCAGTAGGTTCCATGGCCTTCTCTTCACAATGTTCCATGCCCTTGTCATCACAATGCTCCATGACCCCTGTAATCACAATTCTCCTTGACCCTTTTCATCTCAATGATCCATGAACCCTGTCATCAAAATGCACCATGCCAATCATCCTAATGTTTCATGCTATTGTCATCACAATGAAATCAAAATGCTCCATGACCTCTGTCATAACAATGTTCCAAACCATTGTGATCACAATATTCCATAACAGTTGTCATCACAATGCCCCATGACGCTCGTCATCACAATTATCCATGGTTTTCTCATCACAATGCTCCATGTCCTTTGTCATCACAATGCTCAATACACTTGTCATCAAAATGCTCCCTGACACTTGTTGTCTGTATGGTCCTTGAACCCAGTCATGACAAGGCTCCTTGCCTATTTCATCACAATTATCCATGCCCTTTTCATCACAGTCCTCCCTCACCCCTGTTATCACAATATTCCATGGCCCCTGTCATCACAATGCTACATCCCCTTATCAGCACAATGTTCCATGACCCCTGACATCACAATGTTCCATAACCCCTGTCATCAATATGCTCCATGACCCATTTCATCCCAAAGCTCCATGACCCTGGCATCACAATGCTCTATAACCCCTGTCATCAAAATGTTCCATTACACTTTTCAGCAAATTACTGCATGACCCTGTCATCAAAATGCTCCCTGCCCTTCTCATCACAATGCACCACACCCTTGTCATCAAAATGCTCCATGACATTTGCCATCACAAAGCTCCATGACCCACGGCATCACAATGATCCATGTCATTGTCATCATAATGCTCCATGAACCCTCTCATCACATTGCTCCATGCCCTTGTCATCACAAAGCTCCATGACACTTGTCATCACAATGCTCGATGCCCTTCTCATCACAATGCTCCATGCCCTTGTCATTACAATCCCCCTTGACAAATGTATCACAGTATACCTTGCCCTTGTCATCACAATAAACCATGAAATATTTCAGACCAATGCTCAATGCCCTTCTCATCACAATGCTCCATTACCTCTGTCATAACAATGCTCCATGACCCCTGCATCACAATGTTCCACGGCCTTGTCATCACAAGGCTCCATGACCCTTGTCATCACAATGCTCCAAGACCCCTGTACTCACAATGCTCCATGCCCTTGTCATCACAAAGCTCCATGACGCATGTCATCAGAATGTTCCATGGCCTTCTCCTCACAGTGCTCCATGCCATTGTCATCACAATGCTCCAAGACCCCTGTAATCACAATACTCCATGCAACTTTTCATAAGAATGCTCCATGAGACTTGTCATCACAAGTCTCCATGGTCATCTCATCACAATGCTCCAGGACCATGTCATCACCACGCTCCATTCCCTTGTCATCACAATGCTCCATGACATCTGTCATCACAATACTCCATGAACATTTTCAGCCCAGTGCTCCATGACCTTCTCATCACAATGCTCCATGACCAATATCATCACAATGATCCATGACCACTGTCATCACAACACTCCATGACATATGACAACACAATGATCCGTGACTCTTGTCATCACAATGCTACAAGACCCCTGTAATCACAATGCTCCATGACCCCTGTCATCACAATACTCCATGAACATTTTCAGCCCAATGTTCCATGACCCTTGTCATCACAATGCTCCATGCCCTTGTCATCACAAAGCTCCATGTCGCATGTCATAAGAATGTTCTATGGCCTTCTCATCACAATCTTCCATGCCCATCTCATCACAATGCTCCAAGACCCTTGTAATCACAACTCCATGCCACTTTTCATCTCAATGCTCCATGAACTCTGTCATCACAATGCACCATGCCCATCATCATAATGCTTCAGGCTATTATCAGCACAAAGAAATCAGTATTCTCCATGACCTCTGTCATCATAATGCTCCAAATCTTTGTGATCACAATGGTCCATAACACTTATCATCACAACACCCCATGACGCTCATCATCACAATTATCCATGGACTTCTCATCACAATGCTCCATGATCTTTGTCATCACAATGCTAAATAAACTTGGCATCACAATGCTCCCTGACACTTGTCGTCAGTATGCTCCTTGAACCCTGTTATGACAAGGCTCCATGCGGTTTTCATAACAGTGTTCCATGCACTTTTCATCACAATGCTCCAAGATCCATGTAATCACAAATGATCCATGCCCTTGTCATCAAAAACTCCATGACGCATGTCATCAGAATGCTCCATGGCCTTCTCATCACAATGCTTCATGCCCTAGTCATCACAATGCTCCAAGACCCCTGTAATCACAATGCTCCAAACCCCTTTTCATCAGAATACTCCATGAGACTTGTCATCACAAGTCTCCATGGTCTTCTCATCACAATGCTCCAGGACCTTGTCATCACCATGCTCCATTCCGTTGTCATCACATTGCTCCAGGACCAATGTCATCACAATGCTACATGACCTTGTCATTACAATGCTGTATGCACTTGTCATCACAATACTCCATTTCCATTGTCATCACAATCCTCCATGAACCATGGGATCACATTGCTTCATGCCCTTGTCATCACAATGCTCCATGCTCCTTGAAATCAAAATGATACATGACCTCTGTCATCACAATGCTCCAAACCCTTGTTATCACAATGTTCCATAACACTTGTCATCACAATGCTCCATGATGCGTGTCATCACAATACTCCATGCCCTTTTCATCACAATGCTCCATGACCTTTGTCATCACAATTCTCAATACACTTTTCATCACAGTGCTCACTGACACTTGTCATCAGAATGCTCCTTGAACCCTGTCACGAAAAGGCTCCATGCTTTTTTCATCACAATGTCCCATGCCGTTTTCATCACAATGCTCCATGCCATTGTCATCAAAATACTCCACAAGCTTGTCATCAGAATGCTCCATGACCCTTGTCATCACAATTCTCCATGCACTTGTCAGCACAATGCTCCCTGACCCTTGTCATCACAATGCTCCAAGCCATTGTCCTCACAATGCTCCATTACCTTTGTCATCAGAATCCTCCATGACACTTGGCATCACAATGCTCCATGCCATTGTCATCACAATGGACAATTACATATGTCAGCACAATGATCCCTGACAACTGTCTTCACAATACTGCATGACCTGGTCACCACAATGCTCCATGCCCTTGTCATCACAATGCTCCATGAACCCTGTCATCACAGTGCTCCGTTACTCCAGTCATCACAATGCTTCATGACTTTTGTCATCACAATTGTCCATGCCCTCGTCATCACCAGTCTCTGTGACATTTTTAACCACAGTGCTCCATGAACATTTCATCACAATATTCTTTGACCCTTGTCATCACAATGCTCCATGTGCTTGTCAGCACAATGCTCCATGACACGTCTTCACAATGCACCATGCGCTTGTCATCACAGGGCTCAACAATTTTGTCATCACAATGCTCCTTAAAATTTGTCATCACTGTGCTCCATGCACTTCTCATCAAAATGCTCTCTCACCACTGATATCACAATGCTACATCACTATTTGTCACAATACTCCCTCACCCCAGTCATCACAGTGTTCCATGACTCCTGTCATCACAATGATACATGCACATATCATCACAATGTTCGATGACCCCTGACATCAAAATGTTCCATAACACCTGTCATCAAAATGTTCCATGACACTTTTCATCAAATTGCTCCATGACCCTGACATCAGAATGCTCCCTGCCTTTCTCATCACAATGCACAACGCCCTTGCCATCAAAATGCTCCATGTCGTTTGTCATCACAAAGATCCATGACCCTTGGCATCACAATGCTCAATGTCATTGTCATCACAATGCTCCATGAATACTCTCATCACATTGCTCCATGTGCTTGTCTTCACAAAGCTCCATGACACATGTCATCAGAATGCTCCATGGCCTTCTCATCACAATGCTCCATGTCGTTGCCATCAAAATGCTCCATTACCCAGTTTATAACAATGCTCCATGACCCTTGCTATCACGATGTACCATGGCCTTGTCATCATAATGCTCCATAACCCTTCTCATCACAATGCATCAAGAACCCTGTACTCACAATGCTCTATGCCCCTTTTCATTTCAATGATCCATGAACCCTGTCATCACTATGCACCATGCCCATCATCATAATGCTTCATGCTATTGTCATCACAATGAAATCAAAATGCTCCATGACCTCTGTCATAACAATGCTCCAAACCCTTTTGATCACAATATTCAATAACACTTGTCATCACAATGCCCCATGATGCTCGTCATCACAATTATCCATGGACTTCTCATCACAATGCTCCATGACCTTTGTCATCACAATGCTAAATACACTTGTCATCAAAATGCTCCCTCACACTTGTTGTCTGTATGCTCCTTGAATCCTGTCATGAAAAGGCTCCATGCCTTTTTCATCACAATGATCCATGTCCTTTTCACCACAATGCTCCAAAACCCATGGAATCTCAATGCTACATGCCCTTGTCATCAAAAAGCTGAATGATGCATGCCATCAGAATTCTCCTTGGTCTTCTCCTCACAATGCTCCATGACCTTGTCATCACAATGTTCCAAGACCACTGTAATCACAATGCTCCATGCCCGTGTCATCAAGAAACTCCATGATGCATGTCATCAGAATGCTCCATGGCCTTCTCCTGAAAATGCTCCTTGCACTAGTCATCACAATGCGCGAAGACCCCTGTAATCACAATGCTCCATGCCCCTTTTCATCAGAATGCTCCATGAGACTTATCATCACAAGTCTCCATGGTCTTCACATCACAATGCTACAGGACCTTGTAATCACCATGTTCCATTCCCTTGTCATCACAATGCTCCATGACCCCTGTCATCAAAACACTCCATGAACATTTTCAGCCCAGTGCTCTATGACGCTTGTCATCACAAGGAACCATGCCCTTGTCATCCCAATGCTCCATGACTCCTGTATTCACAATGCTCCATGACGCTTGTCATCACAGTGTTCCATGACACATGTCATTACAATGCTGCATGCCTTTGTCAGCAAAATGCTACATGACCTTGTCTTTCCAATGCTCTATGCGCTTGTCATCACAATACTCCATTTCCTTTGTCATCACAATCCTCCAGGAACCTTGGGATCACATTGCTTCATGCCCTTGTCATCACAATGTTCCATGCTCCTTGAAATCAATATGATCCATGACCTGTGTCATCACAATGCTCCAAACCCTTGTGATCACAGTGTTCCATAACACTTGTCATCACAACGCTCCATGATGCCTGTCATCACAATACTCCATGACCCTTTCATCACAATGCTCCATGACCTTTGCGATCACAATTCTCAATACACTTGTCATCACAATCCTCCATGCGCTTCTCAGCACAATGCTCCATGGCACATGCCATCACAGTGCACCATGCGCTTGTCATCACAATGCTCCTTAAAATATGTCATCACAACGCTCCATGCACTTCTCATCAAAATGCTCTCTCACAACTGATATCACAATGCGACATCACTATTTGTCACAATACTCCCTCACCCCTGTCATCACAATGTTCCATGACTCCTGTCATCACAATGCTACATGCACTTATCATCACAAAGTTCGATGACCCCTGACATCACAATGTTCCATAACACCTGTCATCAAAATGTTCCATTACATTTTTCATCAAATTGCTCCATGACCCTGTCATCAGAATGATCCCTGCCTTTCTCATCACAATGCACAACGCCCTTGCCATCAAAATGTTCCATGACCTTTGTCATCACAAATATCCATGACCCTTGGCATCACAATGCTCCATGTTATTGTCATCACAATGCTCCATGAACGCTCTCATCACATTGCTCCATGCCCTTGTCTTCACATAGCTCCAAGACACATGTCATCAGAATGCTCCATGGCCTTCTCATCACAATGTTCCATGCCCTTACCATCACAATGCTCCATTACCCCTGTGTTAACAATGCTCCATGAACCCTGCCATCACGATGTTCCAAGGCCTTGTCATCACAAAGCTCCATGACCCTTCTCATCACAATGATACGAGAACCCTGTAATCACAATGCTCTATGCCCCTTTCCATCTCAATGATCCATGAATCCTATCATCACAATGCACGATGCCCATCATCATAATGCTTCATGCTATTGTCATCACAATGAAATCAAAATGCTCCATGACCTGTGTCATAACAATGCTCCAAACACTTGTGATCACAATATTCCAAAACACTTGTCATCACAATGCCCCATGACGCTCGTCATCACAATTATACATGGTCTTCGCATCACAATGCTCTATGATCTTTGTCATCACAATTCTCAAATACACTTGTCATCACAATGCTCCCTGACACTTGTCATCAATATGCTCCTTGAACACTGTCATGACAAGGCTCTATGCCATTTTCATCACAATGATCCATGCCCTTTTCATCACAATGCTCCAAGACACATGTAATCACAATGCTCCATGCCCGTCTCATCACAAAGCTCCATATCTTTGTCAGAACAATGCTCAATGACCATTGTCATCACAATGTGCCATGAGCATTTCATCACATCGGACCACAACCTTGTCATTGCTATGCTCCATAAACCTTGTAATCACAATGGTCCATGCACTTCTCATCAAAATGATCTATCACCAGAGATATCACAATGTTCCATCACTAGTCATCACAAGACTCCCTCACCCCTGTAATCACAATGTTCCAGGACCCTGTCACCACAATGCTACATCCCCTTATAATCACAATGCTCCATGACCAATGTCATCACAACACACCATGACACCAGAAAACACAATGATCCGGGACTCTTGTCATCACAATGCTCCATTCCCTAGTCATCACAATGCTCCATGACTCCTGTCATCACAACACTCCATGAACATTTTCAGCCCATTGCTCCATGACTCTTGTCATCACAATGATCCATGCCCTTGTCATCCCAATGCTCCATGACCCTTGTATTCAAAATGCTCCATTACGCTTGTCATCACAATGCTCCATGTCACATGTCATCACAATGCTCCATGCCTTTTTCAGCAAAATGCTACATGACCTTCTCATTACAATGCTCTATGCGCTTGTCATCACAATACTCCATTTCCATTCTCATCACAATCCTCCATGAACCTTGGGATCACATTGCTTCATGCCCTTGTCATCACAATGCTCCATGCTCCTTGAAATCAAAATGATCCATGACCTCTGTCATCACAATGCTCCAAACCCTTGTGATCACAATGTTCCATAACACTTGTCATCACAACCCTCCATGATGCCTGTCATCACAATACTCCATGACCTTTTCATCACAATGCTCCATGACCCTTGTCATCACAATTCTCAATACACTTGTCATCACAATGCTCCCTGACACTTGTCATCAGAATGCTTCTTGAACACTGTCAAGAAAAGGATCCATGCCTTATTCATCACAATGCGCCATGCCGTTTTCATCACAATGCTCCATGCCATTGTCATCAAAATACTCCACAAGCTTGTCATCAGAATGCTCCATGACCCTTGTCATCACAATTCTCAATACACTTGTCATCACAATGCTCCCTGACACTTGTCATCAGAATGCTTCTTGAACACTGTCAAGAAAAGGATCCATGCCTTATTCATCACAATGCGCCATGCCGTTTTCATCACAATGCTCCATTCCATTGTCATCAAAATACTCCACAAGCTTGTCATCAGAATGCTCCATGACACTTTTCATCACAATTCTCCATGCACTTGTCAGCACAAGGCTCATTGACCCTTGTCCTCACAATGCTCCAAGCCATTGTTATCACAATGCTCCATTACCTTTGTCATCAGAATCCTCCATGACACTTGACATCACAATGCTCCATGCCACCGTCATCACAATGGGCCATTACATATGTCATCACAATGTTCCCTGACACCTGTCTTCACATTACTGCATGACCTGGTCCCCACAATGCTCCATGCCCTTGTCATCACAATGCGCCATTCCAACTCTCATCGCAATAATCCATGAAATTTATTAGACAAATGTTCCATGCCCTTGTCAACACAATGTTCCATGCCCTTGTTATCACAATGCTCCATGATCCCTGTCATCACAGTGCTCCGTGACTCCAGTCATCACAGTGCTTCATGACCTTTGTCATCACAATGATCCATGCCCTCGTCATCAACAGTCTCTGTGACCTTTTTAACCACAATGCTCCATGAACTTTTCATCACAATGCTCTTTTTTATTTTTTGCCAACAAATTTTTTTTTAATTTTTTGCCTTATAACAAATTTAATCAGTTATACATATACATATGTTTCCATATCCTCTCCCTTTTGCGTCTCCCTCCCACCCTCCCTATCCCACCCCTCCACGCGGTCACAAAGCACCGAGCTGATCTCCCTGTGCTATGCGGCTGCTTCCCCCTAGCTATCTACCTTACGTTTGGTAGTGTATATATGTCCATGCCGCTCTTTCACTTTGTCACAGCTTACCCTTCCCCCTCCCCATATCCTCAAGTCCATTTTCTAGTAGGTCTGTGTCTTTATTCCTGTCTTACCCCTATGTTCTTCATGACATTTTTTTTTTCTTAAATTCCATATATATGTGTTAGCATACAGTATTTGTCTTTCTCTTTCTGACTTACTTCACTCTGTATGACAGACTCTAGGTCTATCCACCTCATTACAAATAGCTCAATTTCATTCCTTTTTATGGCTGAGTAATATTCCATTGTATATATGTGCCACATCTTCTTTATCCATTCATCCGATGATGGACACTTAAGTCGTTTCCATCTCCGGGCTATTGTAAATAGGGCTGCTATGAACATTTTGGTACATGTCTCGTTTTGAATTATGGTTTTCTCTGGGTATATGCCCAGTAGTGGGATTGCTGGGTCATATGGTAGTTCTATTTTTAGTTTTTTAAGGAACCTCCATACCGTTCTCCATAGCGGCTGTACCAATTCACATTCCCACCAGCAGTGCAAGAGTGTTCCCTTTTTTCCACGCCCTCTCCAGCATTTATTGTTTCTAGATTTTTTGATGATGGCCATTCTGACTGGTGTGAGATGATATCTCATTGTAGTTTTGATTTGCATTTCTCTAATGAGTAAAGATGTTGAGCATCCTTTCATGAGTTTGTTGGCAGTCTGTATATCTTCTGTGGAGAAATGTCTATTTAGGTCTTCTGCCCATTTTTGGATTGGGTTGTTTGTTTTTTTGTTATTGAGCTGCATGAGCTGCTTATAAATTTTGGAGATTAATCCTTTGTCAGTTGCTTCATTGGCAAATATTTTCTCCCATTCGGAGGGTTGTCTTTTGGTCTTGTTTATGGTTTCCTTTGCTGTGCAAAAGCTTTTAAGTTTCATTAGGTCCCATGTGTTTATTTTTGTCTTTATTTCCATTTCTCTAGGAGGTGGGTCCAAAAGGATCTTGCTGTGATTTATGTCATAGAGTGTTCTGCCTATGTTTTCCTCTAAGAGTTTGATAGTGTCTGGCCTTACATTTAGGTCTTTAATCCATTTTGAGCTTATTTTTGTGTATGGTGTTAGGGAGTGATCTAATCTCATACTTTTACATGTCCCTATCCAGTTTTCCCAGCACCACTTATTGAAGAGACTGTCCTTTCTCCACTGTACATTCCTGCCTCCTTTATCAAAGATAAGGTGACCATATGTCCGTGGGTTTATCTCTGGGCTTTCTATCCTGTTCCATTGATCTATCTTTCTGTTTTTGTGCCAGTACCATATTGTCTTGATTACTGTAGCTTTGTAGTATAGTCTGAAGTCAGGGAGCCTGATTCCTCCAGCTCCATTTTTTGTTCTCAAGATTGCTTTGGCTATTCGGGGTCTTTTGTGTTTCCATAGAAATTGTGAAATTTTTTGTTCTAGTTCTGTGAAAAATGCCAGTGGTAGTTTGATAGGGATTGCATTGAATCTGTAGATTGCTTTGGGTAGTAGAGTCATTTTCACAATGTTGAGTCTTCCAATCCAAGAACATGGTACATCTCTCCATCTATTTGTATCATCTTTAATTTCCTTCATCAGTGTCTTATAATTTTCTGCATACAGGTCTTTTGTCTCCTTAGGTAGGTTTATTCCTAGATATTTTATTATTTTTGTTGCAATGGTAAATGGGAGTGTTTCCTTGATTTCACTTTCAGATTTTTCATCATTAGTATATAGGAATGCCAGAGATTTCTGTGCATTAATTTTGTATCCTGCAACTTGACCAAATTCATTGATTAGCTCTAGTAGTTTTCTGGTAGCATCTTTAGGATTCTCTATGTATAGTATCATGTCATCTGCAAACAGTGACAGCTTTACTTCTTCTTTTCCGATTTGGATTCCTTTTATTTCCTTTTCTTCTCTGATTGCTGTGGCTAAAACTTCCAAAACTAGGTTGAATAAGAGTGGTGAGAGTGGGCAACCTTGTCTTGTTCCTGATCTTAGTGGAAATGGTTTCAGTGTTTCACCATTGAGGACGATGCTGGCTGTGGGTTTGTCATATATGGCCTTTATTATGTTGAGGAAAGTTCCCTCTATGCCTACTTTCTGCAGGGTTTTTATCATAAATGGGTGTTGAATTTTGTCGAAAGCTTTCTCTGCATCTATTGAGATGATCATATGTTTTTTCTCCTTCAATTTGTTAATATGGTGTATCACGTTGATTGATTTGCGTATATTGAAGAATCCTTGCATTCCTGGAATAAACCCCACTTGATCATGGTGTATGATCCTTTTAATGTGCTGTTGGATTCTGTTTGCTAGTATTTTGTTGAGGATTTTTGCATCTATGTTCATCAGTGATATTGGCCTGTAGTTTTCTTTCTTTGTGACATCCTTGTCTGGTTTTGGTATCAAGGTGATGGTGGCCTCGTAGAATGAGTTTGGGAGTGTTCCTCCCTCTGCTATATTTTGGAAGAGTTTCAGAAGGATAGGTGTTAGCTCTTCTCTAAATGCTTGATAGAATTCGCCTGTGAAGCCATCTGGTCCTGGGCTTTTGTTTGTTGGAAGATTTTTTATCACAGTTTCAATTTCAGTGCTTGTGATTGGTCTGTTCATATTTTCTATTTCTTCCTGATTCAGTCTTGGCAGGTTGTGCATTTCTAAGAATGTGTCCATTTCTTCCAGGTTGTCCATTTTATTGGCATAGAGTTGCTTATAGTAATCTCTCATGATCTTTTGTATTTCTGCAGTGTCAGTTGTTACTTCTCCTTTTTCATTTCTAATTCTATTGACTTGAGTCTTCTCCCTTTTTTTCTTGATGAGTCTGGCTAATGGTTTATCAATTTTGTTTATCTTCTCAAAGAACCAGCTTTTAGTTTTATTGATCTTTGCTATCGTTTCCTTCATTTCTTTTTCATTTATTTCTGATCTGATTTTTATGATTTCTTTCCTTCTGCTAACTTTGGGATGTTTTTGTTCTTCTTTCTCTAATTGCTTTAGGTGCAAGGTTAGGTTGTTTATTCGAGATGTTTCCTGTTTCTTAAGGTGGGATTGTATTGCTATAAACTTCCCTCTTAGAACTGCTTTTGCTGCATCCCATAGGTTTCGGGTCGTCGTGTCTCCATTGTCATTTGTTTCTAGGTATTTTTTAATTTCCTCTTTGATTTCTTCAGTGATCACTTCGTTATTAAGTAGGGTATTGTTTAGCCTCCATGTGTTTGTATTTTTTACAGCTCTTTTCCTGTAATTGATATCTAGTCTCATAGCATTGTGGTCGGAAAAGATACTTGATACAATTTCAATTTTCTTAAATTTACCAAGGCTTGATTTGTGACCCAAGATATGATCTATCCTGGAGAATGTTCCATGAGCACTTGAGAAAAATGTGTATTCTGTTGTTTTGGGATGGAATGTCCTATAAATATCAATTAAGTCCATCTTGTTTAATGTATCATTTAAAGCTTGTGTTTCCTTATTTATTTTCATTTTCGATGATCTGTCCATTGGTGAAAGTGGGGTGTTAAAGTCCCCTACTATGAGTGTGTTACTGTCGATTTCTCCTTTTATGGCTGTTAGTATTTGCCTTACGTATTGAGATGCTCCTATGTTGGGTGCATAAATATTTACAATTGTTATATCTTCTTCTTGGATCGATCCCTTGATCATTATGTAGTGTCCTTCTTTGTCTCTTCTAGTAGTCTTTATTTTAAAGTCTATTTTGTCTGATATGAGAATTGCTACTCCAGCTTTCTTTTGGTTTCCATTTGCATGGAATATCTTTTTCCATCCCCTTACTTTCAGTCTGTATGTGTCTCTAGGTCTGAAGTGGGTCTCTTGTAGACAGCATATATATGGGTCTTGTTTTTGTATCCATTCAGCCACTCTGTGTCTTTTGGTGGGAGCATTTAGTCCATTTACATTTAAGGTAATTATTGATATGTATGTTCCTGTTCCCATTTTCTTAATTGTTTTGGGTTCATTATTGTAGGTCTTTTACTTCTGTTGTGTTTCTTGCCTAAAGAAGTTCCTTTAGCATTTGTTGTAAAGCTGGTTTGGTGGTGCTGAACTCTCTCAGCTTTTGCTTGTCTGTAAACGTTTTAATTTCTCCATCAAATCTGAATGAGATCCTTGCTGGGTAGAGTAATCTTGGTTGCAGGTTTTTCTCCTTCATCACTTTAATTATGTCCTGTCACTCCCTTCTGGCTTGTAGAGTTTCTGCTGAGAGATCAGCTGTTAACCTGATGGGGATTCCCTTGTGTGTTATTTGTTGTTTTTGCCTTGCTGCTTTTAATATGATTTCTTTGTGTTTAATTTTTGACAGTTTGATTAATATGTGTCTTGGCGTATTTCTCCTTGGATTTATTCTGTATGGGACTCTCTGTGCCTCTTGGACTTGATTAACTATTTCCTTTCCCATATTAGGGAAGTTTTCAACTATAATCTCTTCAAATATTTTCTCAGTCCCTTTCTTTTTCTCTTCTTCTTCTGGAACCCCTATAATTCGAATGTTGGTGCGTTTAATGTTGTCCCAGAGGTCTCTGAGACTGTCCTCTGTTCTTTTCATTCTTTTTTCTTTATTTTGCTCTGCAGCAGTTATTTCCACTATTTTATCTTCCACCTCACTTATCCGTTCTTCTGCCTCAGTTATTCTGCTATTGATCCCATCTAGAGTATTTTTCATTTCATGTATTGTGTTTTTAATCGATGCTTGATTCATCTTTAGTTCTTCTAGGTCCTTGTTAACTGTTTCTTGCATTTTGTCTATTCTATTTCCAAGATTTTGGATCTGGGAAATAGAATCTTGGATCATCTTTACCATCATTATTCTGAATTCTTTTTCAGGTAGACTGCCTATTACCTCTTCATTTGTTAGATCTGGTGGGTTTTTATCTTGCTCCTTCTCCTGCTGTGTGTTTTTCTGTCTTCTCATTTTGCTTATGTTACTGTGTTTGGGGTCTCCTTTTTGCAGGCTGCAGGTTTGTAGTTCCCGTTGTTTTTGGTGTCTTTCCCCAGTGGCTAAGGTTGGTTTAGTGGGTTGTGTAGGCTTCCTGCTGGAGGGGACTAGTGCCTGTGTCCTGGTGGATGAGGCTGCATCTTGTCTTTCTGGTGGGCAGGTCCACGTCTGGTGGTGTGTTTTGGGGTGTCTGCAGACTTTTTATGAGTTTAGGCCACCTCTCTGCTAATGGGTGGCATTGTGTTCCTGTCTTGCTAGTTGTTTGGCTTAGGGTGTCCAGCACTGTAGCTTGCTGGTCGTTGAGTGAAGCTGGGTGCTGGTGTTGAGATGGAGATCTCTGGAAGATTTTTGCCGTTTGATATTATGTGGAGTTGGGAGGTCTCTTGTGGACCAGTGTCCTGAAGTTGGCTCTCCCACCTCAGAGGCACAGCACTGACTCCGGGCTCCTCAATTTGGGATGATGTGTTGTCTATTCATGTATTCCACAGATGCAGGGTACATCAAGTTGATTGTGGAGCTTTAATCCGCTGCTTCTGAGGCTGCTGGGAGAGGTTTCCCTTTCTCTTCTTTGTTCTCACAGCTCCTGGGTCTCAGCTTTGGATTTGGCCCCGCCTCTGCATGTAGGTCGCCGGAGGGCGTCTGTTCTTCGCTCAGGCAGGACAGGGTTAAAGGAGCAGCCTCTTCGGGGACTCTGGCTCACTCAGGCCGGGCAGGATGGAGGGGCACGGAGTGCGGGGCGAGCCTGCAGCGGCAAAGGTCGGCGTGACGTTGCACCAGCCCGAGGCGCGCCATGCGTTCTCCCAGGGAAGCCGCCCCTGGATCCCGGGACCCCGGCAGTGGCGGGCTGCACAGGCTCCCGGAAGGGCGGTGTGGGCAGTGACCTGCGCTCGCACACAGGCTTCTTGGCGGCGGCAGCAGCAGCCCCAGCGTCCCACGCCCGTCTCTGGGCTCCGCGCTTTCAGTCGCGACTCGCGCCCGTCCGTGGAGCCCCTTTAAGCAGCGCTCTTAATCCCCTCTCCTCGCGCACCAGGAAACCAAGAGGAAAGAAAAAGTCTCCTGCCTCTTCGGCAGCTCCAGAGTTTTCCCGGACTCCCTCCCGGCTAGCTGTGGCACATTAGCCCCCTTCAGGTTGAGTTCTCGCCGCCAGCCCCAGTCCTCTCCCTGCGCTCCGACCGAAGCCCGAGCCTCAGCTTCCAGCGCCGCCCGCCCCGGCGGGCGAGCAGACAAGCCTCTCGGGCTGGTGAGTGCCGCTCGGCACTGATCCTCTGTGTGGGGATCTCTCTGCTTTGCCCTACCCAGGTATGTGGGGGGTTTCTTGCCTTTTGGGAGGTCTGGGGTCTTCTGCCAGCGTTCAGTAGGTGTTCTGTAGGAGTTGTTCCACGTGTAGCTGTATTTCTGGTGTATCCGTGGGGAGGAAGGTGATCTCCGCGTCTTACTCTTTCGCCATCTTACCCGGAAGTCCACAATGCTCTTTGACCCTTGTCATCACAATGCTCTATGACTTTCTCAGCACAATGCTCCATGAACATTTTCATCACAGTGCTCCATGCGCTTGTCAGCACAATGCTCCATGACACATGTCATCACAATGCACCATGCACTTATCATCACAGTGCTCCACAATCTTCTCATCACAATGTTCCATAAAATTTGTCATCACAATGCTCCATGCACTTCTCATCAAAATGCTCTCTCACCACTGATATCACAATGCTACATCACTATTTGTCACAATACTCCCTCACCCGTGTCATCACAATGTTCCATGACTCCTGTCATCACAATGCTACATTCACTTATCATCACAATGTTCGATGACCCATGACATCACAAAGTTCCATAACACCTGTCATCAAAATGTTCCATGACACTTTTCATCAAATAGCTCCATGACCCTGTCATCACAATTCTCCCTGCCCTTCTCATCACAATGCACAACGCCCTTGCCATCAAAATGCTCCATGACTTTGTCATCACTAAGATCCATGACCCTTGGCATCACAATGTTCCATGTCATTGTCATCACAATGCTCCATGAAAGCTCTTATCTCATTGCTCCATGCCGTGGTCTTCACATAGCTCCATGACACATGTCATCAGAATGCTCCATGACTTTCTCATCACAATGCTCCTTGCTCTTGACATCACAATGCTCCATTAACCCTCTCATAACAATGCTCCATGACCCCTGCCATCACGATGTTCCATGGCCTTGTCATCACAAGGCTCCTTGACGCTTCTCATCACAATGCTTCAAGAACACTGTAATCACAGTGATCTATGCCCCTTTTCATCTCAATGATCCATGAACCCTGTCATCACAATGCACCATGCCCATCATCATAATGCTTCCTGCTATTGTCATAACAACGAAATCAAAATGCTCCATGACCTCTGTCATAACAATGCTCCAAACTCTTGTGATCACAATATTCCATAACACTTGTCATCACAATGCCCCATGATGCTCGTCATCACAATTATCAATGGTCTTCTCATCACAATGCTCCATGACATTCGTCATCACAATGCTCAATACACTTGTCATGAAAATGCTCACTGACACTTGTTGTCTGTATGCTCATTTAACCCTATCATGACAAGCCTCCATGCTTTTTTCATCACAATGATCCATGCCCTTTTCATCACAATGCTCCAAGTCCCATGTAATCACGATGCTCCATGCCCTTGTCATCACAAAGCTCAATGGCGCATGCCATCAGAATGCTCCTTGGTCTTCTCCTCACAATGCTCCATGCCCTTGTCATCACAAAGTTCCAAGACCACTGTAATCACAATGCTCCATGCCCTTCTTTATCAGTATGCTCCATGAGACTTGTCATCACATGGCTCCATGGTTTTGTCATTATAATGCTCCAAGCCCTAGTCATCACAATGATCCATTATATTTGTCATCACAATCCTCCATTACATTTTGCATCACAATACTCCCTGCCATTGTCATCACAATGGACTATTACATATGTCATCACAATGCTCCCTGACACCTGTCTTCAAAATATTCCATGACCTTATCATCACAATGCCCCATGCCCTTGTCATCACAATGCACCATGTCCACTCTCATCAAAATATTCTATGAAAATTGTCAGACCAATACTCAATTCCCCTGTCATCTCAATGCTCCATGCCCTTGTTATCACAATGCTCCATGACCCCAGTCATCAAAATGCTCCGTGACTGCAGTCATCACAATGCTTCATAAAGTTTGTCATCACAACAGTCCATGCCCGCGTCATCACAATGCTCTGTGTCCGTTGTACCCACAATGATCCATGAACTTTTCATCACAATGCTCCGTGACCCTTGTCATCACAATTCTCCATGCCTTTGTCAGAACAATTCTCCATGACACTTGTCATCACAATGTGCCACGTGCTTTTCATCACAGTGATCCACAACCTTGTCATCACTATGATCCATAAACCTTGTAATCACAATGGTCCATTCACTTCTCATCCAAATGCTCTCTCACCAGAAATATCACCATGTTCCATCACTAGTTATCACAATCCTCCCTCACCCCTGTAATCACAGTGTTCCATGACCCCTGTCATCACAATACTACATCCCCTTATCAACACAATGTTCCATGACCCCTGACATCACAATGTTCCATAACCCCTGTCATCAAAATTCTCCATGACCCTTTTCATCCCAAAGATCCATGACCCATGGCATCACAATGTTCTATAACCACTGTCATCAAAATATTCCATGACACTTTTCATCAAATTCCTCCATGACCCTGTCATCAAAATGCTCCCTACCCTTCTCATCACAATGCACCACACCCTTGTCATCAAAATGCTCCATGACTTTGTCATCACAAAACTCCATGACCCTTGGCATCACAATGCTCCATGTCATTGCCATCACAATGCTCCATGAACCCTCTCATCACATTGCTCAATGCCCTTGTCATCACAAAGCTCCATGACACTTGTCATCACAATGTTCGATGCCCTTCTCATCACAATGATCCATGCCCTTGACATTACAATCCTCCATGACCCAAGTATCACAGTGTACCGTGCCCTTGTCATCACAATGCTCCATGCCCACTCTCATCACAATAATCCATGAAACATTTCAGACCAATGGTCAATGCCATTCTCATCACAATGCTCCATTACCACTGTCATAACAATGCTCCATGACCCCTGCCATCACAATGTTCCACGGCCTTGTCATCACATTGCTCCATGCCCTTGTCATCACAAAAATCCATGACTCATGTCATCAGAACGCTCCATGGCCTTCTCCTCACAATGATCCATGCCCTTGTCATCACAATGCTCCAAGACCCCTGTAATCACAATGCTCCTTGCCCCTTTTCATCAGAATGCTCCATGAGACTTTTCTTCACAAGTATCCATGGTCCTCTCATCACAATGCTCCAGGACCTTGTCATCACCATGCTCCATGACCCATGTCATCACAATACTCCATGAACATTTTCATCCCAATGCTCCATGACCTTCTCATCACAATGCTCCATGACCAATATCATCACAATGCTCCATGACCACTGTCATCACTACACTCCATGACACGTGACAACACAATGATCCATGACTCTTGTCATCACAATGCTCCAAGACCCCTGTAATCACAATATTCCATGACCCCTGTCATCACAATACTCCATTAACTTTTTCAGCCAAATGCTCCATGACACTTGTCATCACAATGATACATGCCCTTGTCATCTCAGTGCTCCATGACCCCTGTATTCACAATGCTCCGTGACTCTTGTCATCACTGTGCTTCATGACACATGTCATCACCATGCTCCATGCCTTTGTCAGCAAAATGCTACATGACCTTGTCATTACAATGCTCTATGTGCTTGTCATCAAAATACTCCTTTACCATTGTCATCACAATCCTCCTGGAAACTTGGGATCACAGTGATTCATGCCCTTGTCATCACAATGCTCCCTGCTCTTTGAAATCAAATTGATCCATGACCTCTGTCATCACAATGCTCCAAACCCTTGTGATCACAATGTTCCTTTACACTTGTCATCACAAAGCTCCATGATGCCTGTCATCACAATACTCCATGCCCTTTTCATCACAATACTCCATGACTTTGTCATCACAATTCTCAATACACTTGTCATCACAATGCTCCCTGACATTGTCGTCAGAGTGCTCCTTGTACCCTGTCACCAAAAGGCTCCATTCCTTTTTCATCACAATGCCCCATGCCATTTTCATCACAATGCTCCATGCAATTGTCATCAAAATACTCCACAAGCTTGTCATCAGAATGCTCCATGACTCTTGTCATTACAATTCTCCATGCACTTGTCATCACAATGCTCCCTGACCCTTGTCATCACAATGCTCCAAACCCTTGTCATCACAATGCTCCATTACCTTTGTCATCAGAATCCTCCATGACACTTGGCATCACAATGCTCCATGCCATTGTCATCACAATGGGCCATTACATATGTCATCACAATGCTCCCTGACACCTCTCTTCACAATACTGCATGCCTTTGTCATCACAATGCGCAATTCCAACTGTCATCACAATAATCCATGAAACTTATTAGACCAATGCTCCATGCCCTTGTCATCACAATGCACCATGCCCTTGTAATCACAATGTTCCATGATCCCTATAAGCAGAATGCTCCAAGCCCCTTTTCATCAGTATGCTCCATGAGACTTGTCATCACAAGGCTCCATGATTTTCTCATCACAATGCTCCAGGAACTTGTCATCACAATGCTTCACGACATTGTCATGAAAATTCTCAATGGCCCTTGTCATCATAATGCTCCAAGCCGTAGTCATCACAATGCTCCATTATATTTGTCATCACAATCCTCCATTACATTTGGCATCACAATGCTCCATGCCATTGTCATCTCAATGGACCATGACATATGTCATCACAATGCTCCCTGACACATGTCTTCTCAATAATCCTTGCCCTTGTCATCACAATGCTCCATGCCCTTTTCTTCACAATGCACCATGCCCACTCTCATCACAATAATCTATGAAACTTGTCAGACCAATGCTCCTTGCCCATGTCATCACAATGCTCCATGCCCTTTTCTTCACAATGCACCATGCCCAATCTCATCACAATAATCCGTGAAACATTTCAAACCAATGCTCAATGCCCTTCTCATCACAATACTCCCTTACCTCTGTCATAACAATGCTCCATGACCCCTGCCATCACAATGTTCTATGCAATTGTCATCACAAAGCTCCATGACACGTCATCAGAATGTTCCATGGACTTCTCATCAAAATGCTCCATGCCCTTGTCATCACAATGCTCCAAGACCCCTGTAATCACAATGCTCCATGCCCCTCTTCCTCTCAATGCTCCATGAACCCTGTCATCACAATGCATCATGCCAATCATTATAATGCTTCCGGCTATTGTCAGCACAATGAAATCAAAATTCTCCATGACCCCTGTCATCACAGTACTCCAAGAACATTTTCAGCCCAATGCTCCATGACACTTGTCATCACAATGATCCATGCCCTTGTCATCCCAATGCTCCATGACACCTGTATTCACAATGCTCCGTGAAGCTTGTCATCACAGTGCTCCATGAAACTTGTCATCACAGTGCTCCATGCCTTTGTGAGCAAAATGCTACATGACCTTGTCATTACAATGCTCTATGCGCTTGTCATCACAATACTCCTTTACCATTGTCATCACAATCCTCCATGAAACTTGGGATGACATTGCTTCATGCCCTTGTCATCACAATGCTCCCTGCTCCTTGAAATCAAATGATCCATAACCTCTGTCATCACAATGCTCCAAACACTTGTGATCACAATGTTCCGTAATACTTGTCATAACAAAGCTCCATGATGCCTGTCATCACAATACTCCATGCCCTTTTCATCACAATGCTCCATGACCTTTGTCATCACAATTCTCAATACATTTGTCATCACAATGCTCCCTGACATTGTCATCAAAATACTCCACAAGCTTGTCATCAGAATGCTCCATGACCTTTGTCATCACAATTCTCAGTACATTGACATCACAATGCTCCCTGATATTTGTCTTCAGAATGCTCCTTGAACCCTGTAATGAAAAGGCTCCATGCCATTTTCATCACAAAGCCCCATGCCGTTTTCATCACAATGCTCCATGCCATTGTCATGAAAATACTCCACAAGCTTGTCACCAGAATGCTCCATGACCCTGGTCATCACAATTCTCCATGCACTTGTCAGCACAATGCTCCCTGACCCTTGTCATCACAATACTCCAAGCCATTGTCATCACAATGCTCCATTACCTTTGTCATCAGAATCCTCCATGACACTTGGCATCACAATGCTCCATGCCATTGTCATCACAATGGACCATTATATATGTCATCACAATGCTCCCTGACACCTGTCTTCACAATACTGCATCACCTGGTCATCACAATGCTCCATGCCCTTGTCAACACAATGCTCCATGCCCTTGTTATCACAATGCTCCATGACCCCTGTCATCACAATGCTCCGTGACTCCAGTCATCACAATTCTTCATGACCTTTGTCATCACAATTGTCCATGCCCTCATCATCAACAGTCTCTGTGACCTTTTTAACCACAATGCTCCATGAACTTTTCATCACAATGCTCCGTGACCCTTGTCATAACAATGCTCCATGCCTTTCTCAGCACAATACTCCATGACCCTTGTTATTACTATGCTACATGTGCTTGTCAGCACAATGCTCCATGCCCTTGTCATCACAGTGCTCCAAGAACCCTGTAATCACAATGCTCCATGTCCCTATTCATCAGAATGCTCCATGAGACTTGTCATCACAAGTCTCCATGGTCATCTCTTCACAGTGCTCCAGGAACTTGTCATCACAATGCTCCATGACCCCTGTCATCACAATGCTCTGTGACTCCAGTCATCACAGTGCTTCATAATATTTGTCATCACAATGGTCTATGCCCGCGTCATCACAAGGCTCTGTTATCTTTGTATCCACAATGCTCCATGAACATTTCATCACAATGTTCCGTGACCCTGGTCACCACAATGCTCACTGACACCTCTCTTCACAATTCTTCTTTACCTGGTCATCACAATTCTCTATGCCCTTGTCATCACAACGCACCATTCCAACTGTCATCACAATAATCCATGAAACTTATTAGACCAATGCTCCATGCCATTGTCATCGCAATGGACCATGACATATGTCATCACAATGCTCAAAGACCCCTGTAATCACAATGCTCCATGCCCTTGTCATCACCAAGCGCCATGACGCATATAATCAGAATGTTCCATGGCCTTCTCCTCACAATGCTCCATGCCCTTGTTATCACAATGCTTCAAGAGCCCTGTAATCACAATGCTCCATGCCCCTTTTCATAAGAATGCTCCATGAGACTTGTCATCACCAGTCTCCATGGTCATCTCATCACAATGCTCAAGGACCTTGTCATCACCATGCTCCATTCCCTTGTCATCACAATGCTCCATGACCCCTGTCATCACAATAATCCATGAATATTTTCAGCCCAATGCTCCATGACCTTCTCATCACAATGCTCCATGACCAATATCATCACAATGCTGAATGACCGCTGTCATCACAACACTCCATGACACTTGACAACACAATGATCCGGGACTCTTGTCATCACAGTGCTCCAAGACCCCTGTCATCACAATGATCTGTGACTCCAGTCATCACAGTGCTTTATAATATTTGTCATCACAATGGTCCATGCCCGCGTCATCACAAGGCTCTGTTACATTTGTATCCAAAATGCTCCATGAACATTTCATCGCAATGCTCCGTGACACTTCTCATCACAATGCTCCCTGACAACTCTCTTCACAATACTTCATGACCTGGTCTTCACAATGCTCCATGCCCTTGTCATCACAATGCGCCATTCCAAATGTCATCACAATAATCCATGAAAATTATTAGACCAATGCTCCATGCCATTGTCATCGCAATGGACCATGACATATGTCATCACAATGCTCAAAGACCCCTGTAATCACAATGCTCCATGCCCTTGTCATCACAAAGCTCCATGACGCATGTCATCAGAATGTTCCATGGCTTTCTCCTCACAATGCTCCATGCCCATGTCATCACAATGCTCCGAGACCACTGTAATCACAATGTTCCATGCCCATTTTCATCAGAATGCTCCATGAGACTTGTCATCACAAGTCTCCATGGTCATCTCATCACAGTGCTCCAGGACTTTGTCATCACCATGCTCCATTCCCTTGTCATCACAATGCTTCATGACACCTATCATCACAATAATCCATGAATATTTTCAGCCCAATGCTCCATGACCTTCTCATCACAATGCTCCATGACCAATATCATCAAAATGCTGAATGACCGCTGTCATCACAACAGTCCATGACACCTGACAACACAGTGATTTGGGACTCTTGTCATCACAGTGCTCAAAGACCCCTGTAATCACGATGCTCCATGACCCCTGTCATCACAATACTCCATGAACCATTTCAGCCCAATGCTCCATGACACTTTTCATCACAAGGATCCATGCCCTTGTCATCCCAATGCTCCATGACCCCTGTATTCACAATGCTCCGTGACGCTTGTCATCACAGTGCTCCATGACACCTGTCATCACAATGCTCCATGCCTTTGTCAGCAAAATGCTACATGACCTTGTCATTACAATGCTCTATGCGTTTGTCATCACAATACTCCATTACCGTTGTCATCACTATCCTCCATGAACCTTGGGATCACATTGCTTCATGCCCTTGTCATCACAATGCTCCATGCTCCTTGAAATCAAAATGATCCATGACCTCTGTCATCACAATGCACCAAACATTTTTGATCACAATGTTCCATAACACTTTTCATAACAACCCTCCATGATGCCTGTCATCACAATACTCCATGCCCTTTTCATCACAATGCTCCATGACCTTTGTCATCACAATTCTCTAAACACTTGTCATCACAATGCTCCCGGACACTTGTCGTCAGGATGCTCCTTGAACCCTGTCACGAAAAGGCTCCATGCCTTTTTCATCACAAAGCCCCATGCCATTTTAATCACAATGCCTCATGCCATTGTCATCAAAATACTCCACAAGCTTGTCATCAGAATGCTCCATGACCCTTGTCATCACAATTATACATGCACTTGTCAGTACAATGCTCCCTGACCCTTGTCATCACAATGCTCCAAGCCATTGTCATCACCATGCTCCATTACATTTGTCATCAGAATCCTCCATGACACATGGCATCACAATGCTCCATGCCATTGTCATCACAATGGGCCATTACATATGTCATCACAATGCTCCCTGACACCTCTCTTCATAATACTGCATGACCTGGTCATCACAATGCTCCATGCCCTTGTCATCACAATGCGCCATTCCAACTGTCATCACAATAATCCATGAAACTTATTCGAACAATGCTCCATGCCCTTGTCATCACAATGTTCCATGCCCTTGTTATCACAATGTTCCAAGACCCCTGTAATCAGAAGGTTCCATGCCCTTTTTCATCTGTATGCTCCATGAGACTTTTCATCACAAGGCTTCATGGTTTTCTCATCACAATGCTCCAGGACCGTGTCATCACAATGCTTCACGACATTGTCATGAAAATTCCCAATGGCCCTTGTCATCATAATGCTCCAATCCATAGTCATCACAATGCTCCATTATATTTGTCATCACAATCCTCCATTACATTTGGCATCACATTACTCCCTGGATTGTCATCACAATGGACCATGACATATGTCATCACAATGCTCCCTGACACCTGTCTTCACAATACACCATGACCTTCTCTACACAATGATCCATGCCCTTGTCATCACAATGCACCATGTCCACTGTCATCACAATAATCTATGAATCTTGTCAGACAAATGCTCCATGTTCCTGTCATCACAATGCTCCTTGCCCTTGTCATTACAATGCTCCATGACTTGTCATCACAATCCTCCATGACCCATGACACATGTATCACAGTGTTCCATGCCCTAGTCATCACAATGCTCCAAGACCCCTGTAATCACAATGCCATACGCTTTTCATCACAATGTTCCCCAACCTTATCATGGCTATGCTCCATAAACCTTGTAATCACAATGCTCCATGCACTTCTCATCCAAATGCTCTCTCACATGAGATGTCACAATGTTCCATCACTAGTCATCACAATCCTCCCTCACCACTGTTATCACAATGTTCCATGACCCCTGTCATCACAATGCTACATCCCCTTATCAGCACAATGTTCCATGACCCCTGACATCACAATGTTCCACAACCACTGTCATCAAAATGCTCCATGACCCTTTTCATCCCAAAGCTCCATGACCCCTGTAAACACAATATTCTATAACCCCTGTCATCAAAATGTTCCATTACACTTTTCATCAAATTGCTGCATGACCCTGTCATCAAAATACTCCCTGCCTTTCTCATCACAATGCACCACACAATTGTCATCAAAATGCTCCATGACCTTTGTCATCACAAATCTCCATGACCCTTGGCATCACAATGCTCCATGTCATTGTCATCACAATACTCCATGAACCCTCTCATCACATTGCTCCAGGCCCTTGTCATCACAAAGCTCCATGCCCACTCTCATCACAATAATCCAAGAAACATTTCAGACCAATGCTCAATGCCCTTCTCATCACAATGCTCCATTACCTCTGTCATAACAGTGCTCCATGACCCCTGCCATCAAAATGATCCACGGCCTTGTCATCACAAGCCTCCATGACACTTCTCATCACAATGCTCCAAGACCCCTGTAATCACAATGTTCCACGCCCTTGTCATCACAAAGCTCCACGACCCATGCCATCAGAATGTTCCATGGCCTTCTCATCACAGTGCTCCATGCCCTTGTCATGACAATGCTCCAAGACCCCTGTAATCACAATGCTCCATGCCCCTTTTCATCTCAATGCTCCATGAACCCTGTCATCAAAATGCACCATGCCCATCATCATAATGTTTCAGGCTCTTTTCATCACAGTGAAATCAAGTTTCTCCATGACCACTGTCATCCTAATGCTCCAAACCCTTGTGATCACAATGTTCCATAACAGTTATCATCACAAAATGCTGTGACGCTCATCATCACAATTGTCCATGTTTTCTCATCACAATGCTCCATGATTGTTGTCATCACATTTCTCAAATACACTTGTCATCACAATGCTACCTGACACTTGTCGTCAGTATGCTCCTTGAAACCTGTCATGACAAGGCTCCATGCCTTTTCATCACAATGATCCATGCCCTGTTCATCACAATGCTCCAAGACCCCTGTAATCAAAATGCTCCATGCACTTGTCATCACAAAGCTCCATGATGCATGTCATCAGAATGCTCCATGGCCTTCTCCTCACAATGCTCCATGCCCTTGTCATCACATTGCTCCAAGACCCCTGTAATCACAATGCTCCATGCCCCTTTTAATCAGAATGCTCCATGAGACTTGTCATCACAAGTCTCCATGTTCTTCTCATCACAGTGCTCCAGGACCTTGTCATCAGCATGCTCCATTCCCTTGTCATCATAATGCTCCATGACCCCTGTCATCACAATACTTCATGAACATTTTCAGCCTAATGCTCCATGAACTTCTCATCAAAATGCTCCATGACAAATATCATAAAAATGTTCCATGACCACTGTCATCACAACGCTCCATGACACCTGACAACACAATGATCTGGGACACTTGTCCTCAAAATCATCCATGTCCTTGTCATCCCAATGCTCCATGACCCATATATTCACAATGCTCCGTGACGCTTGTCATCACAGTGCTCCATGACACCTGTCATCAAAATGCTCCATGCCTTTTTCAGAAAAATGCTACATGACTTTCTCATTACAATGCTCTATGTGCTTGTCATCACAATACTCAATTACCATTGTCATCACAATCCTCCATGAACCTTGGGATCACATTGCTTCATACCCTTGTCATCACAATGCTCCATGCTCTTTGAAATCAAAATGATCCATGACCACTCTCATCACAATGCTCCAAACACTTGTGATCACAGTGTTCCATAACACTTGTCATCACAACGCTCCATGATGCCTGTCAACACAATACTCCATGCCCTTTTCATCACAATGCTCCATGAACTTTGTCATCACAATTCTCAATACACTTGTCATCACAATGCTCCCGGACCCTTGTAGTCAGAATGCTCCTTGAACCATGTCACGAAAAGGCTCCATGCATTTTTCATCACAAAGCCCCATGCCGTTTTCTTCACAATGCTCCGTGCCATTGTCATCAAAATACTCCACAAGCTTGTCATCAGAATGCTCCATGACCCTTGTCATCACAATTATCCATGCACTTGTCAGCACAATGCTCCCTGAAAATTGTCATCACTATGCTCCAAGCCAATGTCATCACAATGCTCCATTACCTTTGTCATCAGAATCCTCCATGACACTTGGCATCACAATGCTCCATGCCTTTGTCATCACAATGGGCCATTACATATGTCATCACAATGCTCGCTGACACCTCTCTTCACAGTACTGCATGCACTTGTCATCACAATGCTCCATGCCCTTGTATCACAATGTTCCAAGTCCCCTGTAATCAGAATGCTCCAGGCCCCTTTTCATCAGTATGCTCCTTGAGATTTGTCATCACAAGCCTCCATGGTTTTCTCATCACAATGCTCCAGGACCTTGTCATCACAGTGCTTCACGACATTGTCATGAAAATTCTCAATGGCCCTTGTCAACATAATGATCAAAGCCCTAGTCATCACAATGCTCCACTATATTTGTCATCACATCCTCCATTACATTTGGCATCACAATGTTCCATGCTATTGTCATCACAATGGACCATGACAGAGGTCATCAAAATGCTCCCTGACACCTGTCTTCACAATACTCCATGACCTTGTCTCAAAATGCTCCATGCCCTTGTCATCACAATGCACCATATCCACTGTCATCACAATAATCTATGAAAATTGTCAGACCAATGCTCCATGCCCCTGTCATCACAGTGCTCCATGCCCTTGTCATCACAATGCTCCATGACCCCTGTCATCACAATGCCCCGTGACTCCAGTCATCACAATGCTTCATAACATTTGTCATCACAATGGTCCATGCCCGCGTCATCACAAGACTCTGTGTACATTTTAACCACAATGCTCCATGAACTTTTCATCACAATGCTCTGTGACCCTTGTCATCACAATGCTCCATGCCTTTGTCAGAACAATGCTCCATGACATTTGTCTTCACAATGTGCCATGCAATTTTCATCACAATGATCCACAACCTTGTCATAGCTATGCTCCATAAACCTTGTAATCACAATGTTCCATGAACTTCTCATCCAAATGCTCTCTCACATGAGATATCACAATGTTCCACCACTAGTCATCACAATCCTCCCTCACCCCTGTTATCACAATGTTCCATGACCCCTGTCATCCCAATGCTACATCCCCTTATCTGCACAATGTTCCATGACCCCTGACATCACAATGTTCCATAACCCCTGTCATCAAAAAGCTCCATGACACTTTTCATCCCAAAGATCCATGACCCCTGGCATCACAATGTTCATAACACCTGTCATCAAAATGTTCCATTACACTTTTCATCAAATTGCTGCATGACCCTGTCATCAAAATGCTCCCTGCCTTTCTCATCGCAATGCACCACACCCTTGTCATCAAAATGCTCCATGACCATTGTCATCACAAAGCTCCATGGCCCTTGGCATCACAATGCTCCATGTCATTGTCATCACAATGCTCCATGAAACCTCTCATCACATGGCTCCATGACCTTGTCATCACAAAGCACCATGACACTTGTCATCACAATGCTCGATGCCCTTCCCATCACAATGCTTCATGCCTTTGTCATTACAATCCTCCATGACCCATGTATCACAGTGTTCCGTGCCCTTGTCATCACAATGCTCCATGCCCACTCTCATCGCAATAATCCATGAAACATTTCATACCAATGCTCAATGCCCTTCTCATCACAATGCTCCATTATTTCTGTCATAACAATTCTCCATGACCCCTGCCATCACAATGTTCCACGGCCTTGTCATCACAAGGCTCCATGACCCTTGTCATCACAATGCTCCAAAACCCCTGTAATCACAATGTTCTATGCACTTGTCATCACAAAACTCCATGACGCATGTCATCAGAATGTTCCATGGACTTCTCCTCACAATGCTCCATGCCCTTGTCATCACAATGCTCCAAGACCCCTGTAATCACAATGCTCCATGCCCCTTATCATCAGAATGCTCCATGAGATTTGTCCTCACAAGTCTCCATGGTCATCTCATCACAATGCTCCAGGAACTTGTCATCACCATACTCCATTCCGTTGTCAACACAATTCTCCATGACCCCTGTCATCACAATACTCCATGAACATTTTCAGCCCACTGCTCCATGACTTTCTCATCACAATGCTCCATGAACAATATCATCACAATGCTCTATGACCACTGTCATCACAACACTCCATGGCACCTGACAACCTAATGATCTGGGACCTTTGTCATCATAATGCTCCAAGACCCCTGTAATCACAATGCCCCATGACACCTGTCATCACAATTCTCCAGGAATATTTTCAGCCCAATTCTCCATGACACTTGTCATCACAATGATCCATGCCCTTGTCATCCTAATGCTCCATGACCCCTGTATTCTCAGTGGTCCGTGACGCTTGTCATCACAGTGCTCCATGACACATGTCATCACAATGCTCTATGCCTTTCTCAGCACAATGTTCCATGTCCTTTTCATCACAATGCTCCATGACCCCTGTGATCACAATGCTCCATGACTCCAGTCATCAAAATACTTCATAACATTTGTCATCACAATGGGCGATACCCACGTCATCACAAGGCTCTGTAACCTTTGTAACCACAATGCTCCATGAACTTTTCATCACAATGCTCCGTGACCCTTGTCATCACAATGCTCCATGTCTTTGTCAAAAAAATGCTCCATGACCCTTGTCATCACAATGTGCCACGTACTTTTCATCCCAACGTTCCACAAATTTGTCATCACAATGCTCCATGAACCTTGTAATCACAATGCTCCATGCCCTTCTCATCACAATGCTCCATTACCCCTGTCATAACAATGCTCCATGACCCCTGTCATCACAATTTTCTATGCCCTTGTCATCAAAATGCTCCAAGACCCCAGTAATCACAATGCTCCATGCCCCTCTTCATCTCAATGCTCCATGAACCCTGTCATCACAATGCATCATGCCAATCATCATAATGCTTCCCGTTATTGTCAGCACAATGAAATTAAAATTCTACATGACCCCTGTCATCACAGTACTCCATGAACCTTTTCCGCCCAATGCTCCATGACACTTGTTATCACAATGATCCATGCCCTTGTCATCCCAATGCTCCATGACCCATGTATTCACAATGCTCCGTGACGCTTGTCATCACAGTGCTCCATGCAACTTGTCATCACAATGCTCCATGACTTTGTCAGCAAAATGCTACATGACCTTGTCATTAAAATGCTCTTTGCGCATGTCATCACAATACTCCTTTACCATTGTCATCACAATCCTCCATGAAACTTGGGATCACATTGCTTCATGCCCTTGTCATCACAATGCTCCCTGCTCCTTGAAATCAAAATGATCCATGACCTCTGTCATCACAATGCTCCAAACCCTTGTGATCACAATGTTCCTTAACACTTGTCATCACAAAGCTCCATGATGCCTGTCATCACAATACTCCATGCCCTTTTCATCACAATGCTCCATGACCTTTGCCATCACAATTCTCAATACACTCGTCATCACAGTGCTCCCTGACACTTGTCGTCAAAATGCTCCTTGAACCCTGTCACGAAAAGGCTGCATGCATATTTCATCACAAATCCCCATGCCATTTTCATCACAATGCTCCATGCCATTGTCATCAAAATACTCCACAAGCTTGTCATCAGAATGCTCCATGACTCTTGCCATCACAATTCTCCTTGCACTTGTCAGCACAATGCTCCCTGAACCTTGTCATCACTATGCTCCAAGCCATTGTCATCAAAATGCTCCATTACCTCTGTCATCAGAATCGTCCATGACAATTTGCATCACAATGCTCCATGCCATTGTAATCACAATTGGCCAATACATATGTCATCACAATGCTCCGTGACACCACTTTTCACAATACTGCATGACCTGGTCATCACAATGATCCATGCACTTGTCATCACAAAGCTCCATGACGCATGTCATCAGAATGTTCCATGGCCTTCTCCTCACAATGCTCCATGCCCTTGTCATGACAATGCTCCAAGACCGCTGTAATCACAGTGCTCCATGCCCCTTTTCATCAGGATGCTCCATGAAACTTGTCATCACAAGTCTTCCTGGTCATCTCATCACAATGCTCCAGGACCTTGTCATCACCATGCTACATTCCATTGTCATCACAATGCTCCATGACCCCCGTCATCACAATACTCCAGGAATATTTTCAGCCCAATTCTCCATGACACTTGTCATCACAATGATCCATGCCCTTGTCATCCTAATGCTCCATGACCCCTGTATTCACAATGCTCCGTGACACTTGTCATAACAATGCTTCATGACACATGTCATCACAATGCTCTATGCCATTCTCAGCACAATGCTCCATGCCCTTTTCATCACAATGCTCCATGACCCCTGTCATCACAATGCTCCGTGACTCCAGTCATCACAATTCTTCATAACATTTGTCATCACAATGGTCAATACCAGTGTCATCACAAGGCACTGTTACCTTTGTAACCACAATGCTCCATGAACTTTTCATCACAATGCTCCGTGACACTTGTCATCCCAATGCGCCATGACCCCTGTATTCACAATGCTCTGTGACTCTTGCCATCACAGTGCTCCATGACACCTGTCATCACAATGCTCCATGCCTTTGTCAGCAAAATGCTACATGACCTTGTCATTACAATGCTCTATGTGCTTGTCATCACAATACTGCATTACCATTGTCATCACTATCCTCCATGAACCTTGGGATCCCATTGCTCCATGCCCTTGTCATCACAATGCGCCATTCCAACTGTCATCACAATAATCCATGAAACTTATTAGACCAATGCTCCATGCCCTTGTCATCACACTGCTCCATGCCCTTGTTATCACAATGTTCCAAGACCCCTGTAATCAGAATGCTCCATGCCCCTTTTCATCAGTAGGCTCCATGAGATTTGTCATCTCAAGGCTCCAAGGATTTCTCATCACAATGCTCCAGGAACTTGTCTTCACAATGCTTCACGACATTGTCATGAAAATTCTCAATGGCCCTTGTCATCATAATGCTCCATGCCGTAGTCATCACAATTCTCCATTCTATTTGTCATTACAATCCTCCATTACATTTCGCATCACAATGCTCCATGCCATTGTCATCACAATGGACCATGACATATGTCATCACAATGCTCCCTGACATCTGTCTTCACAATACTCCATAACCTTGTCATCATAATGCTCCATGCCCTTGTCATCACAATGCACCATGTCCACTGTCATCACAATCATCAATGAAACTTGTCAGACCAATGCTCCATGCGCCTGTCATCACAGTGCTCCATGCCCTTGTCATCACAATGCTCCATGACTCCTGTCATCACACTGCCCCGTGTCTCCAGTCATCACAATGCTTCATGACGTTTGTCATCACAACGGTCCATGCCCGCGATATCACAAGGCTCTGTGACCATTTTAACCACAATGCTCCATGAACTTTTCATCACAATGCTCCGTGATACTTGTCATCACAATGCTCCATGCCTTTGTCAGAACAATGCTCCATGACCCTTGTCCTCACAATGTGCCATGTGCTTTTCATCACAATGATCCACAAACTTATCATCGCTATGCTCCATAAACCTTGTAATCACAATGCTCCATGAACTTCTCATCCAAATGCTCTCTCACATGAGATATCACAATGTTCCATCACTAGTCATCACAATCCTCCCTCATCCCTGTTATAACAATGTTCCTTGACCCCTGTCATCACAATGCTACATCCCCTTATCTGCACAATGTTCCATGACCCCTGACATCACAATGTTCCATTACACCGTCATCAAAATGCTCCATGACCCTTTTCATCCCAAAGATCCATGACCCCTGGCATCACAATGTTCTATAACCCTTGTCATCAAAATGTTCCATTACACTTTTCATCAAATTGCTGCATGACCCTGTCATCAAAATGCTCCCTGCCCTTCTCATGACAATGCACCACACCCTTGTCGTCAAAATGCTCCATGACCTTTGTCATCACAAAGCTCCATAACACTTGGCATCACAATGCTCCATGTCATTGTCATCACAATGCTCCATGAACCCTCTCATCACATGGCTCCATGCCCTTGTAATCACAAAGCACCATGACACTTGTCATCACAATGCTCGATGCCCTTCCAAGCACAATGCTCCATGCCCTTGTCATTACAATCCTCCATGACCCATGTATCCCAGTGTTCCGTGCCCTTGTCATCACAATGCTCCATGCCCACTCTCATCACAACAATCCATGAAACATTTCAGACCAATGTTCAATGCCCTTCTCATCACAATGCTCCATTACCTCTATCATGACAATGCTCCATGACACCTGCCATCACAATGTTCCACGGCCTTGTCATCACAAGGCTCCATGACTCCTGTCATCACAATTCTCCAAGACCCCTGTAATCACAATGCTTCATGCCCTTTTCATCACAAAGCTCCATGACGCATGTAATCAGAATATTCCATGGCCTTCTCCTCACAATGCTCCATGCCCTTTTCATCACAATGCTGCAAGACCCCTGTTATCACAATGCTCCATGCCCCATTTCATCAGAATGCTCCATGAAACTTGTCATCACAAGTCTCCTTGGTCATCTCATCACAATGGTACAGAAACTTGTCATCACAACGCTCCTTTCCATTGTCATCACAATGCTCCATGACACCTGTTATCACAATACTCCAGGAACATTTTCAACCCAGTGCTCCATGACCCTGTCATCAAAATTATCGATGCCCTTGTCATCCTAATGCTCCATGACCCCTGTATTCACAATGCTCCGTGACGATTTTCATCATAGTGCTCCATGACACATTTCATCACAATGCTGTATGCCATTCTCAGTACAATGCTCCATGCCCTTTTCATCACAATGCTCCATGACCCCTGTCATCACAATGCTCCGTGACTCCAGTCATCACAATTCTTCATAACATTTGTCATCACAATGGTCGATACCCATGTCATCACAGGGCTCTGTGACCTTTGTAAACACAATGATCCATGAACTTTTCATCACAATGCTCCGTGACACTTGTCATCACAATGCTCCATGCCTTTGTCATCACAATGCTCCATGACCCTTGTCATCACAATGTGCGACACGGTTTTCATCCCAACGGTCCACAAATTTGTCATCGCAATGCTCCATAAACCTTGTAATCACAATGCTCCATTCCCTTCTCATCACAATGCTCCATTACCCCTGTCATAACAATGCTCCATTACCACTGCCATCACAATGTTCCACGGCCTTGTCTTCACAAGGCTCCATGACACTTGTCATCACAATGCTCCAAGACTCCTGTAAGCACAATGCTCCATGCCCTTGACATCACAAAGCTCCATGACACATGTCATCAGAATGTTCCATGTCCTTCTCCACACAATGCTCCATGCCCTAGTCATCAAAATGTTCCAAGACCCCTGTAATCACAATGCTCCATGCCCCTTTTCATCTCAATTCTCCATGAACCCTCTCATCAAAATGCATCATGCCAATCATCATAATGCTTCCGGCTATTGTCAGCACAATGAAATCAAAATTCTCCATGACCTCTGTCGTCACAATGCTCCATGACCCCTGTCATCACAATGATCTATGCCCTTGTCATCCCAATGCTGCATGACCCATGTATTCACAATGCTCCGTGACGCTTGTCATCACAGTGCGCCATGACACTTGTCATCACAATGCTCCATGCCTTTGTCAGCAAAATGCTACATGACCTTGTCATTATAATGCTCTATGCGCTTGTCTTCACAATACTCCATTACCATTATCATCACAATCCTCCAGGAACCTTGGGATCACATTGCTTCATGCCCTTGTCATCACAATGCTCCATGCTACTTGAAATCAAAATGATCCATGACCTCTGTCATCACAATGCTCCAAAACCTTGTGATCACAGTGTTCCATAACACTTGTCATCACAATGCTCCATGATGCCTGTCATCACAATACTCCATGACCTTTTCATCAAAATGCTCCATGACTTTTGTCATCACAATTCTCAATACACTTGTCATCACAATGCTCCCTGACACTTGTCATCAGAATGCTCCTTGAACCCTTTCACGAAAAGGCTCCATGCCATTTTTATCACAATGCCCCATGCCGTTTTCATCACAATGCTCCATGCCATTGTCATCAAAATACTCCAAAAGCTTGTCATCAGAATGCTCCATGACCCTTGTCATCACAATTCTCCATACACTTGTCAGCACAATGCTCCCTGACCCTTGTCATCACAATGTTCCAAGCCATTGTCATCACAATGCTCCATTACCTTTGTCATCAGAATCCTCCATGACACTTGGCTTCACAATGCTCCATGCCATTGTCATCACAATGGGTCATTACATATGTCATCACAATGCTCCCTGACACCTGTCTTCACAATACTGCATGACCTGGTCATCACAATGCTCCATGCCCTTGGCATCACAATGCGCCATTCCAACTGTCATCGCAATAATCCATGAAACTTATTAGACCAATGCTCCATGTCCTTGTCATCACAATACTCCATGCACTTGTTATCACAATGCTTCATGACCTTTGTCATCACAATGGTCCATGACCTCGTCATCAACAGTCTCTGTGACCATTTTAACCACAATGCTCTATGAACTTTTCATCACAATGCTCTTTGACCCTTGTCATCACAATGCTCCATGCACTTGTCAGCACAATGCTCCATGACACATTTCATCCCAATGCACCATGCGCTTATCATCACAGTGCTCCCCAATCTTGACATCACAATGCTCCATGAAACTTGTCATCACAATGCTCCATGGACTTCTCACCAAAATGCTCTCTCACCACTGATATCACAATGTTACATCACTATTCGTCACAGTATTCCCTCACCCTTGTCATCAAAATGTGCCATGACTCCTGTCATCACAATGCTACATGCACTTATCATCACAATGTTCGATGACCCCTGGCATCACAATGTTCCATAACCACTGTCATCAAAATGTTCCATGACATTTTTCATAAAATTGCTCCATGACCCTGTCATCACAATGCTCCCTACACTTCTCATCACAATGCACAACGCACTTGTCATCAAAATGCTCCATGTCATTGTCATCACGATGCTCCATTAAGGTTTTCATCACATTGCTTCATGTCCTTGTCATCACCAACCTCCATGACACATATCATCAGAATGCTCCATGGCTTTCTCATCACAATGCTCCTTGCCCTGCCATCACAATGCTCCATTATCCCTGTCATACCCATGATCCATGACCCCTGCAATCACGATATTCCATGGCCTTGTCAACACAATGCTCCATGACCCTTCTCATCACAATGCTCCAAGAACCCTGTAACCTCAATGATCCATGCCCATTTTCATCTCAATGATTCATGAACACTGTCATCACAATGCACCATGACCATCATCATAATGCTTCATGCTATTGTCATCACAATGAAATCAAAATGCTCCATGACCTCTGTCATGACAATGCTCCAAACGCTTTTGATCACAATATTCCAAAACACTTGTCATCACAATGCTCCATGACGCTCGTCATCACAGTTATCCATGGTCTTCTCATCACAATGCTCCATGACCTTTGTCATCACGATGCTCAATACACTTGTCATCAAAATGCTCCCTGACACTTGTTGTCTGTATGCTCCTTGAACCCTGTCATGACAAGGCTCCATGCTTTTTCATCACAGTGCTCCAAGACCCATGTAATCACAATGCTCCATGCCCTTGTCATCACAAAGCTAAAAGACGCATGTCTTCAGAATGCTCTTGGCCTTCTCCTCAGAATGCTCCATGCACATGTCATCACAATGTTCCAAGACGCCTGTAATCACAATGTTCCATGTCCATTTTCATCTGTATGCTCCATGAGATTTGTCATCACAAGGCTCCATGTTTTTCTCATCACAGTGCCCCAGGACATTGTCATCACAATGCTTCACGACCTTGTCCTAAAAATTCTCAATGGCCCTTGTCATCATAATGCCCCAAGCCCTAGTCATCACAGTGCTCCATTATATTTGTCAACACAATCCTCCATTACATTTGGCATCACAAGGCTCCCTGCTATTGTCATCGCAATGGACCATGACATATGTCATCACAATGCTCCCTGACATCTGTCTTCACAATACTCCATGACCTTCTCATCACTATGATCCATGTCCTTGTCATCACTATGCACCATGTCCACTGTCGTCACAATAATCTATGAAAGTTGTCAGTCGAATGCTCCATGCCCCTGTCATCACAATGCTCCATGCCCTTGTCATCACAATGCACCATGACCCCTGTCATCACAATGCTCCGTGACTCCAGTCATCACAATGCTTCATAATATTTGTCATCACAATGCTCCATGCCCGCGTCATCACAAGGCTCTCTGTCGTTTGTAACCACAATGCTCCATGAACATTTCATCACAATGCTCCGTGACCCTTGTCATCACAATGCTCCATGCCTTTGTCAAAAAAATGCTCCATGACCTTTTTCATCACAATTGGCCACGCACATTTCATCAAAACGGTCCACAATTTTCACATTGCAATGCTCCATAAAACTTGTAATCACAATACTCCATGCCCTTCTCATCACAATGATCCATTACACCTGTCATAACAGTGCTCCATGACCCCATCCATCACGATGTTCCATGGCCTTGTCATCACAATGCTCCAAGACCCCTATAATCACAATGCTCCATGCCCTTGTCATCACAAAGCACCATGAAATATGTCATCAGAATGTTCCATGGCCTTCTCATTAAATACTCCCTGCCCTTGTCATCACAGTGCTCCAAGACCCCTGTAATCACAATGCTCCATGCCCCTATTCATCTCCATGCTCCATGAACCCTGTCATCACAATGCATCATGCCCATCATCATATTGCTTCCGGCTATTGTCAGCACAATGAAATCAAAATTCTCCTTAACCTCTGTCATCACAAAACTCCATGACCCCTGTCATCACAATACTCCATGAACATTTTCAGCCCAATGCTCCCTGAACCTTGTCATCACAATGATCCATGCCCTTGTCATCCCAATGCTCTATGACTCCTGAATTCACAATGCTCTGTGACGCTTGTCATCACAGTGCTCCATGACACCTGTCATCACAATGCTCCATGAATTTGTCAGCAAAATTCTACATGACCTTGTCATTACAATGCTCTATGTGCTTGTCATCAAAATACTCCATTTCCATTGTCATCACAATCCTCCATGAACATTGGGATCACATTGCTTCATGCCCTTGTCATCACAGTGCTCCATGCTCCTTGAAATCAAAATGATCCATGACCTCTGTCATCACAATGCTCCAAACCATTGTGATCCCAAAGTTCCATAACACTTGTCATCACAATGCTCCATGATGACTGTCATCACAAAATTCCATGCACTTTTCATCACAATGCTCCATGACCTTTGTCATCACAATGCTCAGTTCACTTGTCATCAAAATGCTCCCTGACACTTGTCATCAGAATGCTCCTTGAACCCTGTCACGAAAAGGCTCCATGCCATTTTCATCACAATGCCCCATGCCGTTTTCATCACAATGCTCCGTGACCATTGCCATCAAAATGCTCCATGCCTTTGTTTGAAAAATGTTCCATGACCCTTGTCTTCACAATGTGCCATTCGCTTTTCATCACAACGGTCCAGAAACTTGTCATTGCAATGCTCCATAAACCTTGTAATCACAATGCTCCATACACTTCTCATCAAAATGCTCTCTCACCAGAGATATCACAGTGTTTCATCACTAGTCGTCACAATACTCCCTCACCCCTGTAATCACAATGTCCCATGAACCCTGTCATCACAATGCTACATCCCCTTATCATCACAATGTTCCTTGACCCCTGACATCACAATGTTCTATAACCCCTGTCATCAAAATGTTCCAATACACTTTTCGTCAAATTGCTGCATGACCCTGGCATCAAAATACTCCCTGCCATTCTCATCACAATGCACCATGCACTTGTCATCAAAATGCTCCATGACCTTTGTCATCACAAAGCTCCATGACCCCCGGCATCACAATGCTCGATGTCATTGTCATCAGAATGCTCCATTAACCCTCTCATCACATTACTCCATGCCCTTGTCATCGCAAAGCTCCATGACACTTGTAATCACAATGCTCGATGCCCTTCTCATCACAATGCCCCATGCCCTTGTCATTACAATCCTCCATGACCCATGTATCACAGTGTTCCATGCCCTTATCATCACAATGCTCTATGCCCACTCTCATCACAATAATCCATGAATCATTTCAGATCAATGCTCCATGCCCTTCTCATCACAATGCTCCTTTACCTCTGTCATAACTATGCTCCATGACACCTGCCATCACAATGTTCCACGGCCTTGTCATCACAAGGCTCCATGACACTTGTCATCACAATGCTCCACGACCCAACTAATCAAAATGCTCCATGCCCTTGTCATCAAAAAGCTACATGACGCATGTCATCAGAATGTTCCATGGCCCTGTCATCAAAATTCTCCATGCCCTTGTCATCACAATGCTCCAAGACCCTTGTAATCAAAATGCTCCATGCGTCTTTTCATCTCAATGCTCCATGAAACCTGTCATCACAATGGAACATGCCCATCATCATAATGCTTCAGGCTATTGTCATCACAATGAAATCAAAATGCTCCATGACCTCTGTCATCACAATGCTCCAAACCCTGGTGATCACAATGTTCCATAACACTTATCATCACAACACCCCTTGACGCTCATCATCACAATTATCCATGGTCTTTTCATCACAATGCTCCATGACCTTTGTCATCACAATGCTTAATACACTTGTTATCACAATGCTCCCTGACACTTGTCATCAGTATGCTCCATTAACCCTGTCATGACAAATCTCCATGCCTTTTTCATCACAATGATCCATGCCATTTTAATCACAATGCTCCAAGACACCTGTAATCACAATGCTCCATGCCCTTGTCATCAGAAAGCTCAATGATGCATGTCATCAGAATGCTCCATGGCCTTCTCATCACAATGCACCATGCCCTTGTCATCACAATGCTCCAAGACCCCTGTCATCACAATGCTCCATGTCCCTTTTCATGAGAATGCTCCATGAGACATGTCATCACAAGTCTCCATTGTCTTCTCATCAAAGTGCTCCAGGAACTTGTCATCAAAATGCTCCATGATCCCTGTCATCACAATACTCCATGAACATTTTCAGCCCAATGCTCCATGACCTTCTCATCAAAATGCTCCATGACCCCTGTCATCACAATACTCCATGAACATTTTCAGCCCAATGCTCCATGACACTTGTCATCACAATCATCCATGCCCTTGTCATCCCAATGTTCCATGAACCCTGTATTCACAATGCTCCATGACGATTGTCATCACAGTGCTCCATGAAACCTGTCATCACAATTCTCCATGCCTTTGTCAGCAAAATACTACCTGACCTTGTCATTGCAATGCTCTATGCGCTTGTCATCACAATACTCCATTCCCATTGTCATCACAGTCCTCCATGAACCTTGGGATCACATTGTTTCATGCCCTTGTCATCACAATGCTCCATGCTCCTTGAAATCTAAATTATCCATGACCTCTGTCATCACAATGCTCCAAACCCTTGTGATCACAATGTTTCATAGCACTTGTCATCACAACGCTCTAAGATGCCTGTCATCACATTACTCCATGCCTTTTTCATCACAATGCTCCATGACCTTTGTCATCACAATTCTCAAAACACTTGTCATCTCAATGCTCCCTGACACTTTTCATCAGAATGCTCCTTGAACCCTTTCACGAAAATGTTCCATGCCTTTTTCATCACAATGCCCATGCCGTTTTCATCACAATGATCCATGCCATTGTCATCAAAATACTCCACAAGATTGTCATCAGAATGCTCCATGACCCTTGTCATCACAATTCTCCATGCACTTGTCAGCACAATGCTCCCTGACCCTTGTCATCACAATGCTCCAAGCCATTGTCATCACAATGCTCCATTTCCATTGTCATCAGAATCCTCCATGACACTTGGCATCACAATGCTCCATGCCATTGTCATCACAATGGGCCATTACATATGTCATCACTATGCTCCCTGACACCTGTCTTCACAATACTGCATGACATGGTCATCACAATGCTCCATGCCCTCGTCATCACAATGCGCCATTCCAACTGTCATCGCAATAATCCATGAAACTTATTAGACCAATGTTCCCTGCCCTTGTCATCACAAAGCTCCATGCCCTTGTTATCACCATGCTCCATGACCCCTGTCATCACAATGCTCCATGAATCGATTCATCACAATGCTTCAAGACCTTTGTCATCACAATGGTCCATGCCCTCGTCATCCACAGTCTCTCTGACATATTTAACCACAATGCTCCATGAAATTTTCATCACAATGCTCTTTGACCCTTGTCATCACAATGCTCTATGCCTTCCTCAGCACAATGCTCCATGACCCTTGTCATCACAATGCTCCATGCACTTGTCAGCACAATGCACCATGACCCATGTCATCACAATGCACCCTGCACATGTCATCACAGTGCTCCAAAATCTTGTCACCACAATGCTCCATAAAACTTGTCATCACAATTCTCCATGCACTTCTCATCAAAATGCTCTCTCACCACAGATATCACAATGTTACATCACTATTCATCACAATACTCCCTCACCACTGTCATCACAATGTTCCATGACTCCTGTCTTTGCAATGTTACATGCAATTATCATCACAAAGTTCGATGACCACTGACATCACAATGTTCCATAACCCCTCTCATCAAAATATTCAATGACACTTTTCATCAAATTGCTCTATGACCCTGTCATCACACTGCTCCCTGCCATTCTCATCACATTGCACCACCCCTTGTCATCAAATTGCTCCATGACCTTTGTCATCACAAAGCTCCATGACCCTTGGCATCCCAATGCTCCATGCCATTGTCATCACAATGCTCCATGAACCCTCTAATCACAATGCTCCATGCCCATTTGCATCTCAATGCTTCATGAACCCTGTTATCAAAATGCACCCTGCCCATCATCATAATGCTTCAGGCTCTTGTCATCACAATGAAATAAAAATATTCGATCATCTGTCTCATCACAATGCTCCAAATCCTTGTGATCACAATGTTCTATAACACTTATCATCACAACGCCCCATGACGCTCATCATCACAATTATCCATGCTCTTCTCATCACAGTGCTCCATGACCTTTGTCATCACAATGCTCTATAAACTTGTCATCACAATGCTCCCTGACACTTGTCATCAGTATGCTCCTGGAACCCTGTCATTACAAGTCTCCATACCATTTTCATAACAATGATCCATGCCAATTTCATCACAATGCTCCAAGACACCAGTAATCACAGTGCTCCATGCCCTTGTCATCACAATGCTCCATGACACCTGTCATCACAATACTCCATGCCCCTTTTCATCAGAATGCTCCATGAGACTTGTTATTACAAGGCTCCATGGTCTTCTCATCACAATGCTCCAGGAACTTTTCATCACAGTGCTCCATTCCCTTGTCATCACAATGCTCCATGACCCCAGTCCTCACAATACTTCCTGAACATTTTCAGTCCAATTCTCCAGGAAATTCTCATCACAATGCTTCATGATACCTATCATCACAATGCTCCATGACCACTGTCATCACAACGCTCCATGACCCCTGACAACACAGTGATCCGGGACTCTTGTCATCACAATGCACCATTCCCTAGTCATCACAATGCTCCATGAACATTTTCAGCCCAATGCTCCATGACACTTGTCATCACAATGATCCATGGCCTTGCCATCCCTATGCTCCATGACCCCTGTAATCACAATGATCCGTGATGCTTCTCATCACAGTGCTCCATGACCACTGTCATCACAATTCTCCATGCCTTTGTCAGCAAAATGCTACATGGCATTGTCATTACAATGCTCTATGCGCTTGTCATCAAAATACTCCATTACCATTGTCATCACAATCCTCCATGAACATTGGGATCACATTGCTTCATGCCCTTGTCATCACAATGCTCCATGCTCCTTGAAATCAAAATGATCCATGACCTCTGTCATCACAATGCTCCAAACCCTTGTGATCACAATGTTCCATAACACTTGTCATCACAACGCTCCATGATGCCTGTCATCACAATACTCCATGCCCTTTTTGTCAAAATGCTCCATGATCTTTTTCATCACCATTCTCAATACACTTGTCATCACAATGTTCCCTGACATTGTCGTCAGAGTGCTCCTTGAACCCTGTCACCAAAAGGCTCCATGCCTTTTTCATCACAATGCTCCATGCACTTTTCATCACAATGCTCCATGCCATTGTCATCACAATGCTCCATACCCCTTGTCATTACTGTGCTCCATGACGCTCGTCATCACAATTATCCATGGTCTTCTCATCATAATGCTCCATGATCTTTGTCATCACAATGCTCAATACCCTTTTCATCACAATGGTCCCTGACACTTGTCATCAGTATGCTCCTTGAACCCTGTCATGAAAAGGCTCCATGCCTTTTTCATCACAATGTTACATGCCCTTTCCCTCACAGTGCTCCAAGGCCCCTGTAATCACAATGTTCCATGCCCTTGTCCTCACAAAGCTCCATGATGCATGTCATCAGAACGCTCCATGACATTCTCATCCCATTGTTCACTGCCCTTGTCATCACAATGCTCCAAGAGCCCTGTAATCACAATGTTCCATGCCCTTGTCATCACAAAGCTCCATGATGCATGTCATCAGAACGCTCCATGACATTCTCATCCCAATGTTCCATGCCCTTGTCATCACAATGCTCCAAGACCCCTGTAATCACAATGCTCCATGACCCTTTTCATCAGAATGCTCCATGAGACTTGTCATCACATGGCTCCATGGTCTTCTCATCACAATGCTCCAGTACCGTGTCTTCACAATGCTACTTGACCCCTGTCATCACAATACTCCATGAACATTTTCAGCCCAATGCTCCATGACGTTCTCATCACAATGCTCCATGACCTCTGCCATAACAATGCTCCATGACCACTGTCATCACAATGCTCCATGAACCCTGACAACACAATGATCCGGGAATCTTGTCATCAAAATGCTCCATGCCGTTGTCATCCCAATGCTCCATGAACCCTGTAATCACAATGCTCCATGACGCTTGTCATCACAGTGCTCCATGAACCTTGTCATCACAATGCCTTTGACAGCAAAATGATACATAATCTTGTCATCACAATGCTCCATGCGCTTGTCATCACAATCCTCCATGACCCTTGGGATCATATTGCTTTATGCCCTTGTTATCTCTATCTTGCCTTTTTGGTTTTTACAGATTTTCGGATGTCCTTTTTGACCAGTGGGAAGTGACAATTCTTTGTAGTGTGGATTTGCATTGCACGCTTGCTTGTTTGGCCAAAAAGGGCCTATGCCTTTTCTCCTGAATATATTCAGGAGAAAATTCATATGCTGTTTTTGGCCAAGTGCATCATTCTCGAAGTTGTGATGCCTTTCCTGTGCTTTAAAGGCGATTCCAATTTACCTCTTGATATATGTTTTGTGCAATTCCGCCTCATTTTCAAGTCCGCTTTGTTGCCTTCCCTCAACAGATTTTTGGAAGAGAGTAGTCCTTTATAACTCTGCAGGTTTTTGATTTGCTTTACCCCTGAGCTCCAATTTTCAAATCCCATTTTTGGGAGCTGACCGCAAATCCAAAATTTTGCTTCAGGACCTATACTGGTTCCAGGGGTGGCTATACTCGTTCCCTGTGGGTGGCTGAGGCTTTGGTTAATTCTTCTTCCTGACGGGAATTTAGAGTGACATGTGTCCGTCCAAATGCCTACATCTACTCTCTGATTTGTTCTCCCTCTTTCCTTTCATCCTCTGCACAATTAGCAAACTGTGCGAACCAGGAGGTTATAGGGGATGACTCTCCTAAGTTGGGAGATTGATAGTAAAGTAGTTGGAATGCCAAACTGTAGCACAAGGAGAGGAAAAAGTAGGAGACTTTCAGAAACCTTTCGCCATCACAGGGTGTCCATTCTCTAGGTTTCCCATACATGTTATAACTGTAGTGATATTCCCTTCTACCTGGAAATTTGGGACCCATGGAATGGTGGCATGCATTACTACTTTAAAGGGTCTGCATTTTCTCTCCCAATCTCACCAGTCCTCTCAGTCCCAAGTGTCCAGCCTTATGTCTCATCCAGCTGTCTTTGCAGATAGGGTCATTCTAGGTTTCATCAGAACCCCTGAAGGAATTGTGTAAGAATTTCGCTGTTTTTTGTTTTGTTTTTGAAATTAATTTTTATAATGGGGTTGAGCTGATTTTCACTGACGTGTTTATGCCGGTCTAGACACACATGATTCCCTTACAGAGGCATATCAGTACATAGGTTTTAAGATTCTTACTAATCAGATATATTCCTCTGTGGGGAATAGGGGTTTTGAGTCCCGTTCACTGAGGAAGGTGTAGGTCTTGTCTATTCTGTATTTGGTTTATGGAATGGTACCTGTGCTAATATCAAACTCTGGTTTTATGCATCACCCCACCTCTCCTTTCCCCTTAAGGAGGCATAAGAGTGTTTTCTAAATGTGAGACGCTGCTCTCTTTCCTAATTCAGTTCATGTGTTGTGATGTTGACATTCCCTCTGTAAGTGATATCTTATGATAAGATTCTTTTTCTGTGTGACTAATTTCCCTTAGAATCATCATACCTAAATCCTCTCATTATGCTGCTACTGGCCTTATGACATTGATTTCACGTCTGAGTGATATTCCGTTCTACAAAATTACCACAAGTTCTTTATGCATTTCTCTTTTTCCTGGGATACTTTAGGTGTACCGAAGTTGAGGTTCTTGTATGCAGAGCAGCCCTAAACTTTGGGGTGCCTGTGTCTTGTTGATATTTATTCTTCCCAAGTTATATGTCCATGAGTTGAAGTCCCCTTTGCTCAGGGGCTTTGTATTTTAGATGTTTTCGGAAACAGCATACACTTCTTCAGAGTAGCTCTTGGATATTTATACCCCACCCATCAGCGTGACTAGTCTCCCTGTTTTCCATGGCCTCTCCTGCATTTTTGATTTGTACACATTTTTTGGATGGACTTTCTGAGCAGTGGAAATTGAGACTTCTTTATTGTGCGGATTTGCATTTCCCTCTTGCTTGGTTGGCCAAAAACTCTGTATGTGTTTTTTTCCTGAAGATATTTATGAAAAAAACGCATACACCCTTTTGCCCAACTGCATCATTTTAGAAATTCTGCTGCTTTTCATATGCTTTAAATGTGAGTACCATCTACCTTTCGAAAAATGTTTCCTGCAATTCTGCCTCTCATTCAGAACCTCTTCGTTGCCTTACCTGAATATATTTTTGGACGTTGGTTATCATTTATATCTTTGCAGGTCTTTGAATTGTCTGTTCCTGAGCTCCATTTTGCAACTCACATTTTTGTGAGCTGGCCGCCAAACCATTGGATTGATTCCGGCCCTATTCTGGTTCTGGGGAGGCAGGCTGAGCCTTTGGTTAATTCTTCTTCCTAAAGGGATATTAGAGTGACATGTGCCTGTCAAAACTCCTACAGCTAATCTCTCACTGGTTCCTCCACTTCCCATTTATCCTCTTCAAAAATTGCAAACTGTGTGAAACAGGATGTTAAAGGTGCTGATTCTCCAAGTGGGGAGATTGTTAGTAATGTGGCTGGAATGGTGAACCCCAGCACCAGGAGATCAAAAATGAGGTGCATTTTAGACACCTTTCCTGAGCACACGGTGTACATTCATCTCGGTTTCCCAGGCATGTTTTTGCTGTCAGAAGATTCCCTTGAAACTGCCGATTTGGGACCCATGGAATGGGTACCAGGCAGTATTACTTTAAAAGGTCTGCATTTCCTCACCCAGCCTCTCTAACATCTCTTAGCGTGCATAGCTTCCAGCCTTACATATCACCCTGCTGTGGGTCTACATGTGTTCAATCCATGTTACATCGTAGCCCTTCAACAAAAGTTGTAAGAATTTTTGTCTGTCTCACTGTTTTTATAAATATTTTTAAATTTATTTTTATATTGGTTACAGCTGATTTTCAAAGCTCTGTTTTTTGCTGCTGTACATCCACTTGATTCATGTACTGTGTGACAACAATAAATTCTTTCTCAGATGCTTACGAGTCATATGTATTATTTTCCAGTGACTTGAGTGGACTGAGTGCAGTTCTTTGAGGTACCGTGTAGGCCTTGCCAGTTATTCAATTCGGTACTTGGAATGGTATCTTTGCTAATTTCAACCTCCTGGATAATACCACACCATTCCCCACCTTTCCCATTTAGCAGCCTTATGTCTCTTTTCTACATATTTGACTATGTTTCTGTTTTGTAGTTTATTTCATGTGTAGCCATTTTTGATTCCACCGTTAAGTGACATCTTACGATATGTGTCTTTTTTCTTTCTGACATGTGTCACTTAGAATGATCGTATGTAACTCCTCCAGAGTTGTTACAACTGGCCTTATTTCATTGATTTCTGGATGAGTAATATTCCACTCTACATAAGTACCCCATCTCTTTTATCCATTTTATCCTTCCAGGGACATTTAGGTTATATCCAAGTGGAGGCCCTTTTTAACAGAGAGGTGGTAAACGTTGGAGTGCCGGTTTTCTGTCATTTTTTTGTTTTTCCCAAGGTATACGCCCATGAGTGCAAGTGCCCTATGCTCTGTAGCTCAGTTTTCAGATGTTTTAGCAAACACAATACACTTCTCCAGAGTGGCCGTTGGCACATTACATTTCCACTATCAGCCTCACAGGGCTCCCTTTTCTCCTCACCCTGTCCGGCATTTCTGGTGTTTACACTTTATGTGGATGGCCCTTCTGACTGATGTGAAGTGATACATTTTATAGTATTGATTTCCAGTGCCCACCTGTTTGGTTGGATAAAAAGTGTGTATGGCCTTTACTTGGATATATTCAGAAAAAATTGCATACGCCCTTTTGGGCCAAGTGCATCATTGGCGATGTTCAGCCCCTTTTCTTGTGCTTTAATGGGGAGTCCTTTCTACCTCTTCAAATCTGTTTCCTGCCACTCTCCCTTGCTTACAAGTCCTTTTCTGTAACTTACCTCAAGACATTTTTCGACAATAGATATTTTCAACTCTGCAGTTTCATGAATTTTATTGCCCCCGAGTTCCATTTTTCAAATTGTGTTTTTGGAAACTGGACACAAAACAGTGGGATTTCCTCTAGCCCTATTCTGTTTCCATGCGCAATTCTAGCCTTTGATGAATTTGTCTTCCAGATAGGAAATTAGAGTGGCATTTGCCTGTCTGAACACCTAAGACTTGTCTCTAAATTTTTCTCATCCTTCCGCTTCATCCTCTGGACAAATTCCAAACTGTGTGCAACAGGATGTTGACGGTGCTGATATCCCCAAGTAAGGAGATTGTCAGGAAAGATGCTGGAGGGTTGAACCCGTGCACCAGGCGATGAGGAGATGAGGTGCCTTTTCCAAAATCTTTCCGATCAAACGGTGTACCATCGTCTAGGTGTGACAGGCATGTTTTAGCTGTAGGAAGGGTCCCGTGCATGGAAGGAGAACACCAGGGATTTTTCCAAATCAGTGCCTCCCCGAACCCCAAACTGGGGAATTTTTAAGCTACGGCTACACGTATGTCCATTAAGGGCCTTGGGAAATAGGCAGAGCCCAAATTTTAGATGATTGAAATCTTCAGGTTCAGAAGCGCTCACCATCGGCCTTGCTTAGGTTACATTTTATCTGTCATTGATAGATGATGTCAATAAAAATATCGATTCTTTTTCAGATTATTTCCCCTTATAGGTTATTGCAAAATATTCAGTGTAGTTCCCTGTGCTATACAGTAGTTCCTTGTTGATGATCTATTTTATACATAGCAGTGTGTATGTGTTAATCCCAAACTGTTAATTTATCCCTTTTCCTACCTTTCCCCTTTGGTAATAATAAATTATAAGATTTTATACTTCTCAGGAATGGGGGAGCTGAAAGAGAGGTATCCTTTTCAATGGAAAAGCATTCAAAACAAGATTGAAGTTTCAGCCAAGAGTATTCGATGTACAACCATGGAAATAAATCACTTCATTTCTCTAATGTTGACCTGACAAATAAGACAGACGTCTTCACTGAACTTGCTTATAGTAAAGTGATGGAATTATCAAATGCAAGTCTTAGAAAAATCTTATTTTACCCGAGCATTATACACTGCTGTATCTAACTACAGTTTGGCCCGCACATCTGTTCATTGAAGTTACAATGTTCTCAATTTCTGTTACTGATCCTCCAGACTGGACCCCAACAGGAGTCCCCGTGCCCAGTGTCATTGGAGCCAACAGATCAAGACTGAGTTTGGTTCAGAAGCAAAGGAAACATTATTTTGAAAACAGAATGGAGAGGTGAGAGCGTGCACTCCCCCACAGGCTGTGGGCTGGGCTGCTGTGTAGGGATCCCGGCAGCGACAGTGGGAGTTAGGAGATGGAGCTCTCGAGGGCTGGGTTGGCTGCAGCTCAGGCTCTATGCCGTGGAGTCTGCATGGGACTCCGCTAGCTGAGGTGTCGACCCAGCCATTCTGCACTAGGAAATCAGGTCTGAAGTGCCGGGTGTGGGACCTCTGCATGCGGAACCCTAGGAGCACGTGAAATTAGACAAAGCACAAAGGAAAAACAGGTTAGACTTTATTTTATTGCCCAGATTCTCTTTTTATCTCCCAGGAATTTTTAATGAACGTTGCCAGAGACGAACACCTCCTCTGCTTTTTGTTCCGTTCCTCATTCTTGGGGTGTTGAGGGTGCAGACCCCTCTTTTGTAACTGCTTCATGCTGTGGTGGCAGCCCTGATACCTGGGGTTAGGGGCAAAACGTCTCCCCACCAGCCTCCAGGTGAGGTTGATTGTTCCAAAGACTCCTGCCTCACTTCTCGTCCGCCTGAGCACCAGCATTGGAAGTGTTATAGATTCTAATGACCTTTAAGGTTCCAGGAAAGAGATGCGCAAAGATGCTGTGGTGGCAGGTTTCACCCCACCCCACATTTGTTTGGCGACCTTAGGCTGACGGTTTTTGCCAGCCTAGATGCTCTGACCAGTAGTCTGTGCTTTCTTTAATTAGGTCCCTGAATTAATGTACAAACAGCACCATGTGTCAGAGCCCTGCCCGCACAACTCCCAGACAGTCCAGGGTCAGTGGTGATCCAGGACCATGACGTCCACTGAGTCAACGGCATTTAGAAGTAGACAGCAGTCCAGCTGGTCATATTGGCCACCATCACCGCGGTGTCTGTAGGGTTTTCCTTGGTGAAAGCGTGATATGTTTCCCCCACCAAACTTATTAGCTCCCTTCTGGGTGCAGTAATTCCTGCAAGCAGTAGTCTGCTCTTTCGGGGCACAGTCTTGTGGTTTTCCGAGAGAAACTCCAGGTCAAGTGATGGTCACACAAGTCATCTTGGGGGCCAGATGCCCCCATTTGTCTCTCTGGAGGTTGGAGTTGGAAGGCCTCCTCACTCGAGGTCAGTGTGTCCACAGAGCGACCCCTGCAACTTCAGGACATGATGGGTGGTTAGGATCACGACATGGGGTCCTTTTCCCTTAGGAGGGAGCTGGCCTTGTGGGCTGCTGATTTCTAGCTTTTTAGATACCCCAGTATCCTGGCTTGATGAGTCGGTGGGCAAAGCCCTTGGTGACCATAGTTTATCATACCTGAAGGGCATTCTTGTGTTGCTCCATTTCAAGTGGTCCCAGTTTTTGCACTAAGTCTCCAAGGGCGATTAACCTTTGACCGGGTATGTAAAGGTCAAAGGGTTTAGCTAAATTAGTGAGTTCCTGGGCAAGGATCTGAATTGACTGCTCTTTCCATTCTTGAAAGGCTGCTTCTAGATTCTATTCAAAAGGATCATCATCTTTTCATGTCAGTGTTTCATGTAGAGGCCCAGCTATTAGACTGTAGTTAGGGATCCAGATGCAGAAAACCTTGGCCTCCCCTGGAAGCCCTAAGCTGTCTTCTAGTTTTAGAAGAGGTAAGGCTGCAAATGGCTTCTTCCCTATCCTGGGATGTGTTTCTCCGAATATCTGTGAGAATGAAGCCCAGGCATGTCACCTGAGCCTGGGATATTTGAGCCTTTTCCTTGGACACCTTCTATCCTTTCTTGGCTAGGTAGTTCAGAGGCGTCTTTAGTAGGCCTGGCGATCAGAATGTCATCTGCATATTGAAGGAGGGTTCCCTTTTACAGAGGTAGAACTTTTAGGTCTTTAGAGGACATTTCCCCAATGATGGTGTGGGGATTTTTGAACCATTGGGGCAGGACGGCCCAGCATTATTGCTTGTGTTGCATGTTGTGTCCTGCCACTCACAAGCCAACAATTCTTGTGACTCTGAGATGAATGGAATACAGAAGAAGGCATCATTGAAGTGTAATACAGAATGCCATGGCCTGGTGGATGGTAGAATGAGCAGCAGGGTGTAGGAAATAGGAGCTACTGGATGTATATCCTCGGTGGCTTCACTGACTGTCCTGATATCCTTTACCAGGTCTCCAGCAGCCCATGGGGCTCTCGTGGTCAGGCCAATCCCAGGATATGGAGTTCACCTGGGCTGCATCCCGCACCCCACAGCCCACGGGGCTCTCGTGTTCAAGTCCCTCCCAGGGTATGGAGATCACCTGTGCAGCTACCCAGCAGCCCATGGGGCTCTCATAGTCAGGCCCTTCCCAGGATACGGAACTCCCCTGGGCAGGTACCCCAGCAGGGCTGGACACACAGGAACTGTGCACATAGCCCACCTTGCAGAGAAACCCCAGCTCATCTGTCGCTCACAGCTGACACAGAACACCTCAGAGCAGGACTTGAACTAACAAACAGCAGCTCTGACAGGTCTGTGACCCTGGCTATCACTCTGTGCAGCCTCTCTCTGCCTGGTCTTCCAGACACTTCCACTGCAGCCAGGGCACCAGGCCTCTGTCTCCACCCACCATCACTCCTCTCCCTGACTCCTGGGTTCCTCTCATTAGGATAGGGTCTTCTTGAAGTTTTTTTCCACTCATGGACCAGATAAAATGATAAGAAAACAAGCCGCAGCTGCAGCCCCTTGTCTAGCCTGACTCTGTAGAGCCCACACCTGTTCCTTGGGACTGACCCGTTTAGCAAGGTCCATTTTCTGCAACTGTGAGCCCCTGAGGGGTGAGGATTGGCTGATTTGGGCAGCCTGACACTGCCTGCCAGCCCCCCCCACAGGTGTGCTGGATTGAGGTCAATATAAACACCTCTCCAGTCAGCAAGAGCCCCTGTAGCTGTGCCTGACGCCATATTCTCTGCCCCGTCAGCAGTTTCGGGGCTGGGGTGTTGGGAGGGAGTGAGGTGCCATGTCTTTGTGGGTGGCCCAGTGTGATTTGGGCTCTGCTGAACTTTCTGCAGGAGTTGCCAGGCTGCCACCTGCTAAAGAAGAGGATGTGTCACCCGTACCTGCCACTGGAATTTCTCCCCAGGCAGAGGTGAGGAAGTAAAAAAGCAGTGGGTGCTGTGGAAGGAGGGGTATCTCAGGCAGGGAAATGGAAAGCTTCCAGAAGAGCATCTGGGGCCAGGACCATCCTGGCTGGCCTGCAGGCACCAAGTCGGCCTGCGTGCTCTCGCTAGTGTGGCTCCACAGCCCTTCCTCTAGGCTTGCAAGTGCTTGTACATATTCAGGTGTTTTACCTGGAAAGGGTGGGAAGAGTTCAGCTGCAGCAGGACTGGGGCTCAGCTCACATTTACTCACAGACGCCTCGACACATTCCCCCAGCTTTGCAATGAGGATGCTCCTTGTGGGGGCGAGCACTGCTGACTGCATGGGAGACAATTTCCCACCTCTGACCAACTTAAGAATTTTTTTACCACTGGAGCAAGTGCCCTGATACGATTATCCACTCTATAACTGGTGAGTTCTGTTTGTTTGTTTGTTTTTTTTTTTTTCTTTTTGGTTCAAGTTAGATTTTATTTATTCCTCTTTTTTTTAATTTGGAGATATATACATGGAAATAATGCATTAATATAAAGACGTCTATGTGAAGGGAAAAACTATTTTTCTGTTTTATTTTATTAAATGTTATTTATTTATTTTTTTAAAAATTTATTTCTTTTATACAGCAAGTTCTTATTGGATATCTATTTCATACATATAAGTGTGCACATGTGAATCCCAGTCTCCCAATTCATCCCACCACCACCCTCACATGGCGTTCCCTCCTTGGTGTCCATATGTTTGTTCTTTACATCTGTGTCTCTATCTCTGCCCTGCACACCGGTTCATCTGTACCATTTTTCTAGGTTCCACATATGTGCATTAATATACAATATTTGTTTTTCTCTTTCTGACTTACTTCACTCTGTATGACAGTCTCTAGATCCATCAAGGTCTCTACAAATAACCCAATTTCATTCCGATGTATGGCTGAGTAATATTCCGTTGTATATATGTACCACGTCTTTATCCATTCGTCTGTCTGTGGGCACTTAGGTTGCTTTCATTACCTGTCTATTGTAAATAGTGCTGCAGTGAACATTGTGGTGAATGTGTCTTTTTGATTTATGGTTTTCTCTGGGTATATGCCCAGTAGTGGGATTGCTGGATTATATGGTAATTCTATTTTTAGTTTTTTAAGGAACCTTCATACTGTTCTCCATAGAGACTGTATCGATTTACATTCCCAACAATAGTGGAAGAAGGTTCCTTTTCTCCACACCCTCTCCAGCATTTGTTGTTTGTAGATTTTCTGATGATGCCCATTCTAACAGGTGTGACGTGATACCTCATTGTAGTTTCGATTTCCATTTCTCTAATAATTAGTGATGTTGAGCAGATTTTCATGTGCGTACTGGTCATCTCTATGTCTTCTTGGAAGAAATGTCTATTTAGATCTTCCATTTTTGTATTGTGTTGTTTGTTTTATTAATATTGAGCTGCATGAGCAGTTTATATATATTGGAGATTAATCATTTGTCCATTGATTCATTTGCAAATATTTTCTGCCATTCTGAGGGTTGTCTTTTCGTCTTGTTTGTAGTTTCCTTTGCTTTGCAAAAGCTTTTACGTTTCATTAGGTCCCATCTGTTTAGTTTTCTTTTTTATTTCATTACTATAGGAGGTGGATCAAAAGATCTTGCTGTGATTTACGTCAGAGTATCCTTCGTAAGTTTTCCTCTCCGAGTTTTATACTGTCCGGTCTTACATTAAGGTCTCTAATCCATTTTGATTATAATTTTATGTATGGTGTTGGGGCGTGTTCTAATTTCATTCTTTTACATGTAGCTCTCCATATTTCCCAGCACCAATGATTGAAGAGACTGTCTTATCTCCATTGTATAGTCTTGCCTCCTTTGTCATAGATTAGTTGACCATAGGTGTGTAGGTTTATCCTTGGGCTTTCTTTCTTTCTTTTTTTTTTTTCCTTTTACACGTTTATTGGAGTATAATTGCTTTACAATGGAGTGTTCGTTTCTGCTGTATAACAAAGTGAATCAGCTATACATATACAAATATCACCAGATCCCCTCCCTCTTGCATCTCCCTCCCACACTCCATATCCCACCCCTTTATGTGGTCCCAAAGCACCGAGCTGATCTCCCTGTTCTATGTGGCTGCTTCCCAGTAGCTATCGGTGTTACATTTGGTAATGTATTTATGTCCATGCCACTCTCTCACTTCGTCCCAGCTTACCCATTCCCCTTCCGGTGTCCTCAAGTCCTTTCTCTATGTCTGTGTCCTTAATCCTGTCCTGCCCCTAGGTTCTTCAAAATCTTTTTTTTTCTTCATTAGATTCCATATATCTCTGTTAACATACAGTATTTGTTTTTCCCTTTCTGACTTACTTCACTGTGTAGGACAGATTCTAAGTCCATCCACCTCAGTACAAATAACTCAGTTTTGCTTCTTTTTATGGTTGAGTAATATTTGATTGTATATATGTGCCAGATATTCTTTATCCATTCATCTGTCGATGGACACTTAGGTTGCTTCCATGTCCTGGCTAATGCAAATAGAGCTGCAATGAACATTTTTGTACATAACTCTTTTTGAATTATGGTTTTCGCAAGGCAAATGCCCAGTACTTGGATTGTTGTGTCGTATGGTACTTCTATTGTTAGTTATTTAAAGGAACCTCCATACTGTTCTCCCTAGTGCCCATATCAATTTACATTCCCAACCACAGTGCAAGTGTGTTCCAATTTCTCCAATAAAGGCCTCTCCAGCATTTATTGTTTTGTAGATTTTTTTGATGATTTCCACTCTAACTGCTGTGAGGTGATACCTCAGGGTAGTTTTGATTTGCATTTCTCTAATGATTAGTGATGTTCAGCATCCTTTCATGTGTTTCTTGGTAATCTGTATATCTTCTTTGGAGAAATGTCTATTTAGGTTTTCTGCCTGTTTTTGGATTGGGTTGTTTGTTTTTGTGATATTGAGCTACATGAGGTGCTTGTAAAGTTTGGAGATTAATCCTTTGTCAATTGCTTCATTTGAAAATATTTTCTCCCATTCTGAGAGTTGTTTTTGCATATTGTTTATGTTTTCCTGTATTGTGTAAAAGCTTTTAAGTTTCATTAGGTCCCATTTGTTGATTTCTGTTTTTATTTCCATTTCTCTAGGAGGTGGGTCAAAAAGGATCTTGCTGTGATTTATGTCATAGAGTGTTCTGCCTATGGTTTCCTCTAAGTGTTTTATAGTGTCTGGTCTTATATTTAGATCTCTAATCAATTTAGAGTTTATTTTTGTGTATGGTGTTATGGAGTGTTCTAATTTCATTCTTTTATGTGTAGGGGTCCAGTTTTCCCAGCACCAATTACTGAAGAGACTGTCTTTTCTCCATTGTATATCCTTAGCTCCTTTGTCATAGATGAGATAGCCATAGGTATGTAGGTTTATCTCTGGGCTTTCTGTCCTGTTCCATTGATCTGTGTTTATGCCAATCTACATACACTTGATTCCATTATGGAGACATATAAATACATAGGTTTCAAGGTTATTACCAGTCAGATATATTCCTCTTCAGTGAATAGGGTGTTTTGTGTCCAGTTCATTGAGAAAGAAGTAGGTCTTGTCTATTAACTATTTGGTATATGGAATAGGATCTGTGCTAATTTCAAACTCTGCTTTTACACATCACCCCACGTCACCTTTCCCCTTAAGGAGGCATAAGTGTGTTTTCTAAATGTGTAACTCTGTTCTCTTTTGAAATTCAGTTCATGTGTAGCCATGTTTACATTTCCTCTATAAGTGATATATTACAATAAGTTTCTTTTTCTTTGTGGCTCATTTCACTTAGCATCATCGTACCTAAAGCCACTCATTATGCTGCTATTGGCCTTATGACATTGATTTTATGTCTGAGTGACATTCCATTGTATATAAGTACCACAACATCTATATCCATTTTTTTTTCCTTTCCTGGGATATATAAAGTGTACCGAAGTCGAGGTTCTTGTAAACAGAGCAGCCCTAAACTTTGGGCTGGCTGTGTGTTGTGGATTTTTAGTTTTCCCAAAATACACGCCCATGAGTGGAAGTGTGCTATACTCTGTAGCTCTGTTTTAGAAAACAACATACAGTTCTCCAGAGAGGCTGTTGGCAATTTACATCCTGTCCATCGGCGTAACCAGGCTCCCTTTTCTCCATGGCCTTTCCTGCATTTGTGGTTTTTACACTATTTTGGATGGCCCTTTTGACTGGAGGTAAGGGACACTTCTCTGTAGTGTGGATTTGCAATGCCTGATGGCTTGCTTAGCCAAAAAGTGCATATGCATTTTTTCCCGAATATATTCAAGAAAATACACATAATCCCTTTTCAGCCAAGGGCAACATTGTCGAAATTCTGTCGCTTTTCATGTGCTTTAAAGACGACTCCAATCTACCTCTTGAAATCTGTTTCCTTCAATTCTGTCTTGCATTCAAATCCTCTTCACTGCCTTTCCTCAATATATTTCTGGATGATAGTTGTCCTTTATAATTCTGCAAGTTTTTGAATTGCTGTGCCCCTGATTTCCATTTTACAACTCGCCTATTTGTGAGCTTGCTGCAATACCGCAGGATGGCTTTAGGCCCTAGACTGGTTCCGGGGCTTCAGGCTGAGCCTTTGGTTAATTTTTCTTCCTGATGGGAAACTAGAGTGACATGTGCCCATCCAAATACCTACAGCTAATCTCTCATTTATTTCCCCTCTTCCTGTTCATCCTCTGCACAGTTTGCAAACTGTGCATAATGGGAGGGTATAGGCGCTGACACTCCAAGTGGGGAGATTTTGAGTAATGCAGATGGAATGGCGAAGCCGAGCATGACAAAAGGAAAAATGAGGTACCTTTTAGAAAACTTTCCCAATTACACAGTGTACCATCCACTGGGTTTCCCATGCATGTTTTAACTGTAGGAAGATTCCCTTAAACCTGGAGAGTTGGGACCACTAGAATGGGTAGCACACAGTATTGCAATAAGTGGTGTTCTTTTGTTCACACAACCTCAGCAATCTTGTCAGCCCCAAGTGTCCAGTCTTATGTCTCATCCAGCTGTGGGTGTAAAGATGGTCAATCTAGCTTGCATCACAGGCCCTGAACATAATTTTTAAGACTTTCTCTCTGTTTTTGCATTTTGCTTTTGAAATTTATTTTTATAAGTGGGTTTAACTGAATTTCAGTGCTGTATTCATGCCGTTATACACACACATGATTCCTTTATGGAGACATGAGAATACATATGTTTTAAAATACTTAGAGTCAGACATATTCCTCTGCAATGAATAGGGGGTGTTGAGTCCAGTTCATTGTGCCAGGAGTAGGTGTTGTCTATTACATACATGGTTTATATAACGGTATCTGTACTAATTTAAAACTGTGGTTTTATTCATCACCCCACCTCGGCTTTCCCACTAAGCAGGCAGAAGATGTTTTCTAAATGTGTGACTCTGTTGTGTTTGTAATTCAGTTCATGTGTAGTCATGTGTACATTCCCGCTATGAGTGATAACTTATGATAAGATTAGTTACGCTGTAAACTTTCCTAACTCAGTTCATGTGTAGCCATGTTTACAGGACCTTCATAAGTGATATCTTATGATAAGTTTCTTTTTCTGTGTGACTTATTTCACTTAGAATCATCGTAGCTGAATCCACTCTTTTTGCTGCTACTGGCCTTATGACATTGATTTCATGGCTGAGCGATATTCCATCGTACGTAAGTACCACAATATCTTGAAACATTTTTGTCTTTCCTGGGATACTTAAGGTGTACCCAAGTTGAGGTTCTTGTAAGCAGTGCAGCGCTAAATATTAGGGTGGCTCTGTCTTATTGATTTTCAGTTTTCCCAAGGTATATTCCCTAGACTGGAACTGCCCTTGGCTGTGTAGCTCTGTTGTTTACTTGTTTTAGGGAACACAATGCACTCCTCCAGAGAGGCATTTGGCAACTTACATCCCGCCCATCAGCATAACAAGGCTCCCTGATCTCCAGGGCCTGTCTTGCCTTTCTGGTTTTTACACATTTTGTGGATGTCCCTTTTGACCGGTGGGAAGGGATACTTCTTTGTAGTGCAGATTTGCATTGCTGCTTGCTTGCTTGGCCAAAAATGGCGTATGCATTTTCTCCTGAATATACTCGGGAGAAAACGCATACACCCTTTTTGGCAAGTGCATCATTGTCGAAGTTGTGCCCCTCTTCCTGTGCTTGAAAGGTGATTCCAACGTACCTCTTGAAATCTGTTTCCTGCTATTCTGCCTCGTTTTAAAGTCCGCCTCTCTGCCTTCCCTCAAAAGATTTTTGGACGATAGTTGTCCTCTATTATTCTGCCAGTTTGTAAATTGCTGTGCCCCTGAGCTCCATTTTTCAACTCGTTTTTGTGAGCTGACAGCAAATCCAAAATTATGGTTCAAAACCTATACTGGTTCCCGGCGGGTGGCTGAGACATTGGTTAATTCTACTTCCTGCCGGGCAATTAAAGTGACATGTACCTGTCCAAATGGCTAACAGCTACTCTCTCATTGGTTCTCCCTCTTCCCTTTCATCCTCTGCCAAATTGGCAACCTGTGCGAACCAGGAAGTTTTACGGGCTATTGCTCCAAGTTGGGAGATTGATAGTAAAGCCATTGGAAGGTCAAACTGGAGAACAAGGAGAGGGACTATAAGTTGAGTTTTAGAAACCTTTCCTATTCACTGTGTGTCCATTCTCTAGGTTTCCCGTAAATGTTATGGCTATAGTAATATTCCCTTACACAAGGAGAGTTGGGACACATGGAATGGGTGCCACATATTATTGCTTTAAAGGGTCTGCATTTGCTCACCCAGTCTCACCAAACCTCTCAGTCTCAAGTGTCCAGCTTTATGCCACATCCAGCTCTCGTTGTAGGTAGGGTCATTCCAGGTTTCATCAGAGCCCCTGAAGGAATTGGAAAGATTTTCCCTGTTTTTTTTTGTTTTGTATTTGAAATTTCTTTTTGTACTGGGTTTCAGCTGATTCGCACTGCCATGTTTATGCCAGTCTAGACACACTTGATTCCCTTATGGTGACATATCAATACATAGGTTTTAAGATTCTTACTAGTCAGATATATACCTCTGTGCAGAATATTGGGTTTTGCGTCCCTTTCACTGATGAAGGTGTAGGTCTTGTCTATTCCGTATTTTGATTTTGGAATGGTACTTGTACTAATATGAAACTCTGGTTCTATGCATCACCCCACCTCTCCTTCCTCCTTAAGCAGGCATAAGTGTGTTTTCTAAATATGAGACGCTGTTCCCTTTCCTAACTCAGTTCACGTGTAGCCATGTTACAGAAAATTCATAAGTGCTATCTTATGATAAGTTTGTTTTTCAGTGTGACTTATTTCACTTAGAATAATTGTACCTGAATCCATTCATTTTCCTGTTACTGGCATTATGACATTGATTTCATGGCTGAGGGATAATCCATCGTACATAAGTACCACAATTTTTTGAATCATTTTTATCTATCCCGGGATATTTAGAGAGTACTCAATTTGAGATTCTTGTAAGCAGTGAAGCCCTAAATTTTGGGGTGGCTCTATCTTATTGATTTTCAGTTTTCCCAAGGTATATTCCCTAGAATGGAAGTCCCCTTGGCTCTGTAGCTCTGTTGTTTACTTGTTTTAAGGAACACAATGCACTCCTCCAGAGAGGCAGTTGGCAATTTACATCCCGCCCATCAGCATAACAAGGCTCCATGTTCTCCAGGGCCTCTCTAGGATTTCTGGTTTTTACACATTTTGTGGATGTCCCTTTTGACTGGTGGGAATTGATACTATTTTGCTGTGCAGATTTGCATTGCCCACTTGCATGCTTGGCCAAAAAGGGCGTATGCGTTTTCTCCTGAATATATTCAGGAGAAAACGCATACGCCCTTTTTGGCCAAGTGCATCATTTTCGAAGTTGTGCCCCTCTGCCTGTGCTTTACAGGTGATTCCAACGAACCACTTGAAATCTGTTTCCTGCTATTCTGCCTCGCTTAGAAGGTCGCCTCGTTGCCTTCCCTTGACAGATTTTTTGGATGATAGTTGTCCTTTATTACTGTGCCAGTTTGTGAATTGCTGTGCCCTTGAGCTCCATTTTCTAACTCGTTTTTTTTGAACTGACCACAAGTCCAAAATTTTGGTTCAGGACCTATAATTGTTCACGGCGGGTGGCTGAGATTTTGGATAATTCTTCTTCCTGCCGGGAATTTAGAGTGGCATGTGCCCGTCCCAATGCCTAACAGCTACTCTTTCATTGGTTCCCCCTTTTCCCTTTCATCCTCTTCCAAATTGGCAACCTGAGCAAACCAGGAGGTTAAAGGGGCTGTCTCTCCAAGTTGGGAGATTGATAGTTAAGCAGTTGGAAAGTCAAAACGGAGCACCAGGAGAGGGACAATTAGTTGGGTTTTAGAAAACTTTCGTATTCACTGTGTGTCCATTCTCTTGGTTTCCTGTACATGTTATAGCTGTAGTAATATTCCCTTCAACATCGAGAGTTGGGAACCATGGAATGGGTGCCACGCATTATTGGTTTGAAGGGTCTGCATTTGCTAACCCAAATTCACGAATCCTCTCAGTCCCAAGTGTCCAGCCTTATGCCACATCCAGCTGTCGTTGTACTCAGGGTCATTCAAGGTTTCATCAGAGACCCTGAAGGAATTGTAAAGAATTTCCCTGTTTTGTTGTTTTGTTTTTGAAATTCCTTTTTATAGTGGGTTTGAGCTGATTCTCACTGCCGTGTTTATGCCAGTCTAGACACACTTGGTTCCCTTATGGTGATATATCAATACATAGGTTTTAAGATTCTTACTAGTCAGATATATTCCTCTGTGTGAAGTATGGGGTCTTGATAACCTTTCAGTGAGGAAGGTGTAGATTTTGTGTATTCTGTATTGGGTTTCTGGAATGGTGCCTGTACTTATATCAAACTCTGGTTTTATGCAACACCCCACCTCTCCTTCCCCCTTAAGCAGGCGTAAGAGTGTTTTATAAATGTGAGACTCTGTTCTCTTTCCTAACTCAGTTCATGTGTAGCCATGTTTACAGGATTTTCATAAGTGATATCTTATGATAAGATTCTTTTTCTGTGTGACTTATTTCACTTAGAATCATCATATCTGAATCCATTCATTTTGCTGCTACTGGTCTTATGACATTGATTTCATGGCTGAGGGATATTCCATCATAACGTAAGTACCACAATTTTTTGAACCATTTTTATCTTTCACGGAATATGTAAGGTGTACCCAAGTTGAGGTTCTTGTCAGCAGTGCAGCCCTAAATTTTGGGGTGGCTCTGTCTTATTGATTTTCAGTTTTCCCAAGGTATATTCCCTAGACTGGAAGTGCCCTTGGCTCTGTAGCTTTGTTGTTTACTTGTTTTACGGAACACAATGCACTCCTGCAGAGAGGCAGTTGGAAATTTACATGCCTTCCTTCAGCATAACAAGGCTCCCTGTTCTCCAGGGCCTGTCTTGCCTTTCTGATTTTTACACATTATTCCGATGTCCCCTTTGACCGGTGGGAAGTGATACTACTTTGTAGTGCAGATTTGCATTGCCCGCTTGCTTGCTTGGCCAAAAAGGGCGTATACGTTTTCTCCTGAATATATTCAGGAGAAATCACATACGCCCTTTTTGGCCAAGTGTATCATTGTCGAAGTTGTGACACTCTTCCTGTGCTTTAAAGGCGATTCGAACGTACATCTTGAAATCTGTTTCTTGCTATTCTGCCTCGCTTTCAAGTCCACCTCGTTGCCTTCCCTCAACAGATTTTTGGACGATAGTTGCCCTTTATTACTCTGCCAGTTTGTGAATTGCTGGGCCCCTGAGCTCCATTTTTTAACTCGTTTTTTCTGAGCTGAACGCAAGTCCAATATTTTGGTTCAGGACCTGGTTCCCGGTGGGTGGCTGAGACTTTGTTCAATTCTTCTTCCTCCCAGGAAATAAGAGTGACATATGCCCGTCCAAATACCTAACAGCTACTCTCTCATTGGTTCTCCCTCTTCCCATTCATCCTCTGTGAAATTGGCAACCTGTGCAAAACAGGAGGTTAAATGTGCTGTCTCTCCAGGTTGAGAGATTGATAGTAAAGCAGTTGGAAATTCAAACCGGAGCGCCAGGACAGGGATTATTCGTTGAGTTTTAGAGACCTTTCGTATTCACAGTGTGTCCATTCTCTAGGTTTCCCGTACATGTTATAGCTGTAGTAATATTCCCTTCAACCTGGAGAGTTGGGACCCATGGAATGGGTGCCATGAATTATTGCTTTAAAGGGTCTGCATTTGCTCACTCAATCTCACCAGTCCTCTCAGTCCCATGTGTCCAGCCTTATGCCACCTCCAGCTGTCTTTCTAGATAGGGTCATTCCAGGTTTCATCAGAGACCCTGAAGAAATTGTAAAGAATTTCCCTGTTTTTTTGTTTTGTTTTTGAAATTCCTTTTTATAGTGGGTTTGACCTGATTCTCACTGCCATGTTTATGCCAGTATAGAAACACTTGTTTCCCTTACGGAGACATATCAATACATAGGTTTTAAGATTCTTACTAGTCAGATATATTCCTCTGCGGGAAATATGGGGTTTTGAGTCCCTTTCACTGAGGAAGGTGTAGGTCTTGTCTATTCCATAGTTGGTTTATGGAACGGTACCTGTGCTTATATCACACTCTGGTTTTATGCATCCCCCCACCTCTCCTTCCCCCTTAAGCAGGCATAAGAGTGTTTTCTAAATGTGAGACTCTGTTCCCTTTCCTAACTCAGTTCATGTGTAGCCATGTTTACAGGATCTTCATAAGTGATATCTTATGATACGTTTCTTTTTCTGTGTGACTTATTTCACTTAGAATCATCGTACCAGAATCCACTCATTTTGCTGCTTCTGGTCTTATGACATTGACTTCAAGGCTGAGGGATATTCCATCGTACGTAAGTATCACAATTTTTTGAACCATTTTGATATTTCCAGGGATATGTAAGGAGTACCCAAGTTGAGGTTCTTGTAAGCACTGCAGCCCTAAATTTTGGGGTGGTTCTGTCTTATTGATTTCCAGTTTTCCCAAGGTATATTCCCTAGACTCGAAGTGCCCTTGGCTCTGTAGCTCTGTTGTTTACTTGTTTTAGGGAACACAGTGCACTCCTTCAGAGAGGCATTTGGCAATTTACATCCCGCCCATCAGCATAAAAAGGCTCCCTGTTCTCCAGGGCCTGTCTTGCCTTTCTGGTTTTTACCCATTTTGTGGATGCCCTTAATGACCGGTGGGAAGTGATACTTCTTTGTAGTGCAGATTTGCATTGCCCGCTTGCTTGCTTGGCCAAAAAGGGCGTATGCGTTTTCTCCTGAATATATTCAGGAGAAAACGCATTCGCCCTTTTTGGCCAAGTGCATCATTGTCGAAGTTGTGCCCCTCTTCCTGTGCTTTAAAGGCGATTCCAATGTACCTCTTGAAATCTGTTTCCTGCTATTCTGCCTCGCTTTCAAGTCCGCCTCATTGCCTCCCCTCAACAGTCTTTTGGACGATAGTTGCCCTTTATTACTCTGCCAGTTTGTGAATTGCTGGGCCCCTGAGCTCCATTTTTTAACTAGTTTTTTGTGAGCTGAATGCAAGTCCAATATTTTGGTTCCGGACATATATTGGTTTTCGGTGGGTGGCTGAGACTTTGTTTAACTCTTCTTCCTCCCGGGAACTAAGAGTGACATGTGCCCGTCCAAATGCCTAACAGCTACTGTCTCATTGGTTCTCCCTATTCCCTTTCATCCTCTGCCAAATTGGCCATCTGTGCGAAACAGGAGTTTAAAGGTGCTGTCTCTACAAGTTGGGAGATTGATAGTAAAGCAGTTGGAAAGTCAAACGGGAGCACCAAGAGAGGGACTATTCGTTGAGTTTTAGAAACCTTTCATATTCACAGTGTGTCCATTCTCTAGGTTTCCCATACATGTTATAGCTGTAGTAATATTCCCTTCAACCTGGAGAGTTGGGACCCATGGAATGGGTGCCATGCTTTATTGTTTTAAATTGTCTGCGTTTGCTCAACCAATCTCACCAATCCTCTCAGTCCCATGTGTCCAGCCTTATTCTACATCCAGCAGTCATTGTAGATAGGGTCATTCCAGGTTTCAATAGAGACCTTGAAGGAACTGTACAGAATTTCCCTGTTTTTTTGTTTTGTTTTTGAAATTCCTTTTTAGATTGGGTTTGATCTGATTCTCGCTGCCATGTTTATTCCAGTCTAGACACACTTGATTCCCTTATGGTGACATATCAGTACATAGGTTTTAAGTTTCTTACTAGCCGGATATATTCCTCTGTGTGAAATATGGTATTTTGAGTCCCTTTCACTGAGGAATATGTAGGTCTTGTCTATTCCATAGTTGGTTTTTGGAACGGTACCTGTGCTTATATCCAACTCTGGTTTTATGCATCACCCCACCTCTCCTTCCCCCTTAAGCAGGCATAAGAGTGTTTTCTAAATGTGAGACTCTGTTCTCTTTCCTAACTCAGTTCATGTGTAGCCATGTTTACAGGATCTTCATAAATGATATCTTATGATAAGCTTCTTTTTCTGTGTGACTTATTTCACTTAGAATCATCGTACCTGAATCCACTCATTTTGCTGCTACTGGTTTTATGACATTGATTTCATGGCTGAGGGATATTCCATCGTACGTAAGTACCACAATTTCTTGAAACATTTTTATATTTCCAGGGATATGTAAGGTGAACCCAAGTTGAGGTTCTTGTAAGCATTGCAGGCCTAAATTTTGGGGTGGCTCTGTCTTATTGATTTTCAGTTTTCCTAAGGTATATTCCCTGGACTCGAAGTGCCCTTGGCTCTGTAGTTCTGTTGTTTATTTGTTTTACGGAACACAATGCACTCCTCCAGAGAGGCAGTTGGCAATTTACATCCCGCCCATCAGCATAAAAAGGCTCCCTGTTCTCCATGGTCTGTCTTGCCTTTCTGGTTTTTACCCATTTGGTGGATGCCCCTAATGACCGGTGGGAAGTGATACTTCATTGTAGTGCAGATTTGCATTGCCCGCTTGCTTGCTTGGCCAAAAAGGGCGTATGCGTTTTCACCTGAATATATTCAGGAGAAAACGCATACGCCCTTTTTGGCCAAGTGCATCATTGTCCAAGTTGTGCCCCTATTCTTGTGTGTTAAAGGTGATTCCAACGTACCTCTTGAAATCTGTTTCCTGCTATTCTGCCTCGCTTATAAGTCCGCCTCGTTGCCTTCCCTCAACAGATTTTTGGACGATAGTTGCCCTTTATTACTCTGCCAGTTTGTGAATTGCTGTGCCCCTGAGCTCCATTTTGTAAATCGTTTTTTGTGAGCTGAACGCAAGTTCAATATTTTTTTTCAGAACCTATACTGGTTTTCGCTGGGTGGCTGAGACTTTGGTTAATTCTTCTTCCTCACGGGAAATAAGAGTGACATGTGCCCGTCCAAATGCCTGACAGCTACTCTCTCATTGGTTCTCCCTCTTCCCTTTCATCCTTTGCCAAATTGGCAACCTGTGCAAACCAGGAGGTTAAAGGTTCTGTGTCTCCAAGTTGGGAGATTGATAGTAAAGCAGTTGGAAAGTCAAACTGCAGCACAAGGAGAGGGACTATTCGTTGAGTTTTAGAAACCTTTCATATTCACAGTGTGTCCATTCTCTAGATTTCCCATACATGTTATAGCTATACTAATATTCCCTTCAACCTGGAGAGTTGGGACACATGGAACGGGTGCCATGCATTACGGCTATAAAGGGTATGCTTTTGCTCACCCAATCTCACCAATTCTCTTAGTCCCATGTGTCCAGCCTTATGCCACATCCAGCTGTCATTGTAGATAGGGTCATTCCAGGTTTCATCAGAGACCCTGAAGGAATCGTAAAAAATTTCCCTGTTTTTTTGTTTCGTTTTTGAAATTCCTTTTTAGGTTGGGTTTGAGCTGATTCTCGCTGCCATGTTTATGCCAGTTTAGACACACTTGATTCCCTTATGGTGACATATCAGTACATAGGTTTTAAGTTTCTTACTAGTCGGATATATTCCTCTGTGGGAAATATGGGATTATGAGTCCCTTTCACTGAGGAAGGTGTAGGTCTTGTCTATTCCATAGTTGGTTTTTGGAACGGTACCTGTGCTTATATCCAACTCTGGTTTTATGCATCACCCCACCTCTCCTTCCCCCTTAAGAAGGCATAAGAGTGTTTTGTAAATGTGAGACTCTGTTCTCTTTCCTAACTCAGTTCATGTGTAGCCATGTTTACAGGATCTTCATAAGTGATATCTTATGATAAGTTTCTTTTTCTGTGTGATATATTTCACTTAGAATCATTGTACCTGAATCCACTCATTTTGCTGCTACTGGTTTTATGACATTGATTTCATGGCTGAGGGATATTCCATCATACGTAAGTACCACAATTTTTTGAACCATTTTTTATATTTCCAGGGATATGTAAGGTGTACCCAAGTTGAGGTTCTTGTAAGCAGTGCAGTCCTAAATTTTGGGGTGGCTCTGTCTTATTGATTTTCATTTTTCCCAAGGTATATTCCCTAGACTCGACGTGCCCTTGGCTCTGTAGCTCTGTTGTTTATTTGTTTTAGGGAACACAATGCACTCCTCCAGAGAGGCAGTTGGCAATTTACATCCCGCCCATCAGCATAAAAAGGCTCCCTGTTCTCCAGGGCCTGTCTTGCCTTCCTGGTTTTTACCCATTTTGTGGATGACCCTAATGACCAGTGGGAAGTGATACTTCTTTGTAGTGCAGATTTGCATTGCCCGCTTCCTTGCTTGGCCAAAAAGGGCGTATGCGTTTTCTCCTGAATATATTCAGGAGAAAACGCATACGCCCTTTTTGGCCAAGTGCATCATTGTCGAAGTTGTGCCCCTATTCCTGTGTGTTAAAGGTGATTCCAACGTACCTCTTGAAATCTGTTTCCTGCTATTCTGCCTCGTGTATAAGTCCGCCTCGTTGCCTTCCCTCAACAGATTTTTGGACGATAGTTGTCCTTTATTACTCTGCCAGTTTGTGAATTGCTGTGCCCCTGAGCTCCATTTAGTAACTCGTTTTTTGTGAGCTGAACGCCAGTTCAATATTTTTTTTCAGAACCTATACTGGTTTTCGGTGGGTGGCTGATACTTTGGTTAATTCTTCTCCCTCTTGGGAAATAAGAGTGACATGTGCACTTCCAAATGCCTGACAGCTACTCTCTCATTGGTTCTCCCTCTTCCCTTTCATCCTTTGCCAAATTGGCAACCTGCGCGAACCAGGAGGTTAAAAGTTCTGTGTCTCCAAGTTGGGAGATTGATAGTAAAGCAGTTGGAAAGTCAAACTGGAGCACAAGGAGAGGGATTATTCGTTGAGTTTTAGAAACCTTTCGTATTCACAGTGTGTCCATTCTCTAGGTTTCCCATACATGTTATAGCTATACTAATATTCCCTTCAACCTGGAGAGTTGGGACCCATGGAACGGGTGCCATGCATTACTGCTATAAAGAGTATGCTTTTGCTCACCCAATCTCACCAATCCTCTCAGTCCCATGTGTCCAGCCTTATGCCACCTCCAGCTGTCATTGTAGATAGGGTCATTCCAGGTTTCATCAGAGACCCTGAAGGAATTGTATAGAATTTCCCTTTTTTTTTTTTTTTTTTCAAATTCCTTTTCATAGTGTGTTTGAGCTGATTCTCACTGCCATGTTTATGCCAGTCTAGACACACTTGATTCCCTTATGGAGACATATCAATACATAGGTTTTAAGATTCTTACTAGTCAGATATATACCTCTGCGGAAAATATGGGGTTTTGAGTCCCTTTTAGTGAGGAAGTTGTAGGTCTTCTCTATTCCATAGTTGGTTTTTGGAACGGTAACTGTGCTTATATCAAACTCTGGTTTTATGCATCACCCCACGTCTCCTTCCCACTTAAGCAGGCATAAGAGTGTTTTCTAAATGTGAGACTCTGTTCTCTTCCCTAACTCAGTTCATGTGTAGCCATGTTTACAGGATCTTCATAAGTGATATCTTATGATAAGTTTCTTTTTCTGTGTGACATATTTCACTTAGAATCATCGTACCTGAATCCACTCATTTTGCTGCTACTGGTCTTATGACATTGATTTCATGTCTGAGGGATATTCCATCGTATGAAAGTACCACAATTTTTTGAACCATTTTTATATTTCCTGGGATATTTAAGGTGTACCCAAGTTGACGTTCTTGTAAGCAGTGCAGGCCTAAATTTTTGGGTGGCTCTGTCTTATTGATTTTCAGTTTTCCCAAGGTATATTCCCTAGAATGGAAGTGCCCTTGGCTCTGTAGCTCTGTTGTTTACTTTTTTTATGGAACACAGTGCACTCCTCCAGAGAGGCAGTTGGCAATTTCCATCCCGCCCATCAGCATAACAAGTCTCCCTGTTCTCCAGGGCCTGTCTTGAATTTCTAGTTTTTACCCATTTTTTCGATGTTCCTGTGGACCGGTGGGAAATGATACTCCTTTGTAGTGCAGACTTGCCTGAACGCTTGCTTGCTTGGCCAAAAAAACTGTATGCGTTTTCTCCTGAATATACTCAGGAAAAAATGCATAAGTCCTTTTTGGCCAAGTGCATCATTGTCGAAGTTGTGCCCCTCTTCCTGTGCTTTAAAGGTGATTCCAACGTAACTCTTGAAATCCGTTTCCGGCAATTCTGCCTGGCTTTCAAGTCCGCCTCGTGTCCTTCGCTCAACAGGTTTTTGGACGATAGTTGTCCTTTATTACTCTGCCAGTTTGTGAATTGCTGTGCCCCTGAGCTCCGTTTTTTAACTGTTTTTTTTCTGAGCTGTACGCAAGTCCAATATTTTGGTTCAGGACATATACTGGTTCCCGGTTGGTGGCGGAGACTTTGGTCAATTCTTCTTCCTCCCTGGAAATAAGAGTGACATATGCCCGTCCAAATGCCTAACAGCTACTCTCACATTGGTTCTCCCTCTTCCCATTCATCCTCTGTGAAATTGGCAACCTGTGCGAAACAGAGGTTAAAGGTGCGGTCTCTCCAGGTTGGGAGATTGATAGTAAAGCAGTTGGAAAGTCAAACCGGATCACCAGGAGAGGGACTATACGTTGAGTTTTAGAGACTATTCGTATTCACAGTGTGTCCATTCTCTAGGTTTCCTATACATATTATAGCTGTAGTAATATTCCCTTCAACCTAGAGAGTTGGGACCCATGGAATGGGTGCCATGCATTATTGCTTTAAAGGGTCTGCATTTGCTCACCCAATCTCACAAATCCTCTCAGTCCCAAGTGTCCAGCCTTATGCCACATGCAGCTGTCATTGTAGATAGGGTCATCCCAGGTTTCATCAGAGACCCTGAAGGAATTATAAAGAATTTCCGTTTTTTGTTTTTCAAATTCCTTTTTATAGTGGGTTTGAGCTGATTCTCGCTGCCATGTGTATGCCAGTCTAGACACACTTGATTTCCTGAAAGAGACATATCAATACATAGGTTTTAAGATTCTTACTAGTCAGATATATTCCTCTGCCGGAAATATGGGGTTTTGATTCCCTTTCCCTGAGGAAGGTGTAGGTCTTGTCTATACCATACTTGGTTTTTGGAACTCTACTTGTGCATATATCAAACTCTGGTTTTATGCATCACCCCACTTCTCCATCCTTCTTAAGCAGGCATAAGAGTGTTTTCTAAATGTGAGACTCTCTTCTCTTTCCTAACTCAGTTCATGTGTAGCCATGTTTACAGGATCTTCATAAGTGATATCTTATGATACGTTTCTTTTTCTGTGTGGCTTATTTCACTTAGAATCATCGTACCTGTATCCACTCATTTTGCTGCTACTGGTCTTATGACATTGATTTCATGGCTGAGGGATATTCCATCATACGTAAGTACCACAATTTTTTGAGCCATTTTTATATTTCCTGGGATATTTAAGGTGTACCCAAGTTGAGGTTCTTGTAAGCAGTGCAGCCCTAAATTTTGAGGAGTTTGTGACTTATTGATTTTCAGTTTTCCCAAGGTATATTCCCTTGACTGGAAGTGTCCTTGGCTCTGTATCTCTGTTCTTTACTTGTTTTAGGGAACACAATGCTCTCCTCCAGAGAGGCAGTTGGCAATTTACATCCCGCCCATCAGCATAACAAGGCTCCCTGTTCTTCAGGGCCTGTCTTGCCTTTCTGGTTTTTACCCATTTTGTGGATGTCCCTTTCGACCGGTGGGAAGTGATACTTCTTTGTAGTTAAGATTTGCATTGCACACTTGCTTGCTTGGCCAAAAAGGGCGTATGCATTTTCTCCTGAATATATTCAGGAGAAAATGCAAACGCCCTTTTTAGCCAAGTGCATCATTGTCGAAGTAGTGCCCCTCTTCCTGTGCTTTAAAGGCAATTCCAACGTACCTCTTGAAATCTGTTTCCTGCAATTCTGCCTCCCTTTCAAGTTTGCCTCGTTGCCTTCCCTCAGCAGAATTTTGGACGATAGTTGCCCTTTATTACTCTGCCAGTTTGTGAACGGCTGTGCCCCTGAGCTCCATATTTAACTCGTTTTTTCTGAGCTGAACGCAAGTCAAATATTTTGGTTCAGAACATATACTGGTTCTCGGTGTGTGGCTGAGACTTTGGTTAATTCTTCTTCCTCCCGAGAAATAAGAGTGACATGTGCCCATCCAAATGCCTAACAGCTACTCTCTCATTGGTTCTCCCTCTTCCCTTTCATTCTATGCCAAAGTGGCAACCTGCGCGAACCAGGAGGTTAAAGGTGCTGTCTCTCCAAGTTGGGAGATTGATAGTAAAGCAGTTGGAAAGTCATATTGGAGCACCAGGAGAGGGACTATTCATTGAGATTTAGAAATATTTTGTATTCACAGTGTGTCATTCTCTAGGTTTCCCATACACGTTATAGCTGTTGTAATATTCCCTTCAACCTGGAGAGTTGGGACCCATGGAATGTGTGCCATGCATTATAGCTTTAAAGTGTCTGCATTTGCTCACCCAATCTGACCAATCCTCTCAGTTCCATGTGTCCAGCTTTATGCCACATCCAGCTGTCGTTGTAGATAGTGTCATTCCAGGTTTTATCAGAGACCCTGAAGGAATAGTAAAGAATGTCCCTGTTTTTTTTGGTTTGTTTTTGAAATTCTTTTTATAGTGGGTTTCAGCTGATTCTCGCTGCCATGATTATGCCAGTCTAGACACACTTGTTTGCCTTATGGAGACATATCAATACACAGGTTTTAAGATTCTTAATAGTCAGATATATTCCTCTTTGGGAAATATGGGATTTTGAGTCCCTTTCACTGAGGAAGGTGTAGGTCTTGTCTATTCCATAGTTGGTTTTGGGAAAGGAACCTGTGCTTATATCAAACTCTGGTTTTATGCATCACCCCACCTCTCCTTCCCCCTTAAGAAGGCAAAAAAGTGTTTTCTAAATGTGAGACTCTGTTCTCTTTCCTAACTCAGTTCATGTGTAGCCATGTTTACAGGATCTTCATAAGTGATATCTTATGATATCTTTCTTTTTCTGTGTGACTTATTTCACTTAGAATCATCATACCAGAATCCACTCATTTTGCTGCTACTGGTCTTATAACATTGATTTCATGGCTGAGGGATATTCCATCGTACGTAAGTACCACAATTTTTTGAACCATTTTTATCTTTCCTGGAATTCTTAAGGTGTACGCAAGTTGAGGTTCTTGTAAGCAGTGCAGGCCTAAATTTTGGGGTGGCTCTGTCTTACTGATTTTCAGTTTTCCCAAGGTATATTCCCTAGGCTCGAAGTGCCCTTGGCTCTGTAGCTCTGTTGTTTACTTCTTTTAGGGAACACAATGCACTCCTCTAGAGAGGCACTTGGCCATTTACTTCAGGCCCATCAGCATAACAAGGCTCCCTGTTCTCCAGGGCCTGTCTTGCCTTTCTGGTTTTTACCCATTTTGTGGATGTCCCTTTTGACGGGTGGGAATTGATACTTCTTTGTAGTGCTGTTTTGCATTGCCCGCTTGCTTGCTTGGCCAAAAAGGGCGTATGCGTTTTCTCCTGAATATATTCAGGAGAAAACGCATACGCCCTTTTTGGCCAGGTGCATCATTGTCGAAGTTGTGCCCCTATTCCTGTGATTTAAAGGTGATTCGAAAGTACCTCGTGAAATGTGTTTCCTGCTATTCTGCCTCCCTTTAAAGTTCGCCTCGATGCCTTCCCTCAACAGATTTTTGGATGATAGTTGCCCTTTATTACTCTGCCAGTTTGTGAATTGCTGTGCCCCTTTGCTCCATTTTGTAACTAGTTTTTTGTGAGCTGAACGAAAGTCCAATATTTTGGTTCAGGACCTATACTGGTTCGCGGTAGTTGGCTGAGACTTTGGGTAAATCTTCTTCCTCCGGGGAAATAAGAGTGACATGTGCCCATCCAAAAGCCTAACAGCTACTCTCTCATTGGTTCTCCCTCTTCCCTTTCATACTATGCCAAATTGGCAACCTGTGCAAACCAGGAGGTTAAAGGTGCTGTCTCTCCAAGTTGGGAGATTGATAGTAAAGCAGTTGGAAAGTCAAATTGGACCACCAGGAGGGGGACTATTCATTGAGTTTTAGAAACATTTTGTATTCACAGTGTGTCCATTCTCTAGGTTTCCCATACATGTTATAGCAGTAGTAATATTCCCTTCAACCTGGAGAGTTGGGACCCATGGAAAGGGTGCCAAGCATTATTGCTTGAAAGAGTCTGCATCTGCTCACCCAATCTCACCAATCCTCTCAGTCCCATGCGTCCAGCCTTCTGCCACATCCAGCTGTCGTTGTAGATAGTGTCATTCCAGGTTTCATCAGAGACCCTGAAGGAATTGTAAAGAATTTCCCTGTTTTTTTGGTTTGTTTTTGAAATTCCTTTTTATAGTGGGTTTGAGCTGATTCTCGCTGCCATGATTATGCCAGTCTAGACACACTTGATTGCCTTATGGAGACATGTCAATACACAGGTTTTAATATTCTTAATAGTCAGATATATTCCTCTGCGGGAGATATGGGGTTTTGAGTCCCTTTCACTGAGGAAGGTGTAGGTCTGGTCTATTCCATAGTTGGTTTTAGGAACGGTACCTGTGCTTATATCAAACTCTGGGTTTATGCATCTCCCCACCTCTCCTTCCCCCTTAAGCAGGCATAAGAGTGTTTTCTAAATGTGAGACTCTGTTCTCTTTCCTAACTCAGTACATGTGTAGCCATGTTTACAGGAACTTCTTAAGTGATATCTTATGATACGTTTATTTTTCTGTGTGACTTATTTCACCTAGAATCATCGTACCTGTAGCCACTCATTTAGCTGCTACTGGTCTTATGACATTGATTTCATGGCTGATGGATATTCCATTGTACGTAAGTACCACAATTTTTGAACCATTTTTATATTTCCTGGGATAATTAAGGTATACCCAAGTTAAGGTTCTTGTAAGCAGTGCAGCCCTAAATTTCGAGGTGGCCCTGTCTTATTGATTTTCAGTTTTCCCAAGTTATATTCCCTAGACTGAAAGTGTCCTTGGCTCTGTAGCACTGTTGTTTACTTGTTTTAGGGAACACAATGCACTCCTCCAGAGAGGCAGTTGGTAATTTACATCCCGCCCTTCTGAATAACAAGGCTCCCTGTTCTCAAGGGCCTGTCTTGAATTTCTGGTTTATACCCTTTTTGTGGATGTCCCTTTGGACCGGTGGGAAGTGACACTTATTTGTAGTGCAGGCTTATATTGTCCGCTTGCTTGCTTGGCAAAAAGGGCGTATGCGTTTTCTCTTGAATATACTCAGGAGAAAACGCATACGCCATTTTTGGCCATGTGCATCATTGTCGAAGTTGTGCCCGTCTTCCTTTGCTTTAAAGGCAATTCCAACGTACCTCTTGAAATCTGTTTCCTGCTATTCTGCCTCGCTTTCAAGTCCGCCTCGTTGCCTTCCCTCAACAGATTTTTGGATGATAGTTGTCCTTTATTACTCTGCCAGATTGTGAATTGCTCTGTCCTATAGCTCCATTTTTTAACTCGTTTTTTTGTGAGCTGAACAAAAGTCCCATATTTTGGTTTAGGACCTATACTGGTTCCGGGTGGGTGGCTGAGACTTTGGTAAATTCCTCTTCCTCCCGGGAAATAAGAGTGACATGTGCCCGTTCAAATGCCTAACAGCTACTCTCTCATTGGTTCTCCCTCTTCCCTTTCATCCTTTGCAAATTAGCAACCTGTGCGAACCAGGAGGTTAAAGGTGCTGTCTCTCCAAGTTGGGAGACTGATAGTATAGCAGTTAGAAAGTGAAACTGGAGCACCAGGAGTGGGACTATTCGTTGACTTTTAGAAACCTTTCATATTCACAGTGTGTCCATTCTCTAGGTTTCCCATACATGTTATAGCTGTAGTAATATTCCCTTCAACCTGGAGAGTTGGGACCCATGAAATGGGTGCCATGCATTATTGCTTTAAAGTGTCTGCATTTGCTCACGAATCTCACCCATTCTCTCAGTCCCATGTGTCCAGCTTTATGCCACCTCCAGCTGTCATTGTAGATAGGGTCATTCCAAGTTCCATCAGAGACCCTGAAGGAATTGTAAAGAATTTCCCTTTTTTTGTTTTTCAAATTCATTTTTATAGTGGGTTTGAGCTGATTCTCGCTGCCAAGTTTATGCCTGTCTAGACGCACTTGATTCCCTAAAAGAGACCTATCAATACATAGGTTTTAAGATTCTTACTAGTCAGATATATTCTTCTGCGGGAAATATGGGGTTCTGAGTCCCTTTCACTGAGGAAGGTGTACGTCTTGTCTATTCCATAGTTGGTTTTTTGAACGGTACTTGTGCTTATATCAAACTCTGGTTTTATGCATCACCCAACCTCTCCTTCCCCCTTAAGCAGGCATAAGAGTGTTTTCTAAATGTGAGACTCTCTTCTCTTTCCTAACTCAGTTCATGTGTAGCCATGTTTACAGGATCTTCATAAGTATTATCTTATGATAATTTTCTTTTTCTGTGTGACTTATTTCACTTAGAATCATCGTACCTGAATCCACTCATTTTGCTGCTACTGGTATTATGACATTGATTTCATGGCTGAGGGATATTCCATCACACGTAAGCACCACAATTTTTTGAACAATTTTTATCTTTCCTGGGATACTTAAGGTGAACCCAAGTTAAGGTTCTTGTAAGCAGTGCAGCCCTAAATATTGGGGTGGCTCTGTCTTACTGATTTTCACGTTTCCAAAGGTATATTCCCTAGACTCGTAGTGCCCTTGGCTCTGTAGCTCTGTTGTTTACTTGTTTTAGGGAACACAGTGCACTCCTCCAGAGAGGCAGTTGGCAGTTTACATCCCGCCCATCAGCATAACAAGGCTCCCTGTTCTCCAGGGCCTGTCTTGCCTTTCCAGTTTTTACCCATTTTGTGGATGTCCCTTTTGACCGGTGGGAAGTGATACTTATTTGTAGTGCAGATTTGCATTGCCCGCTTGTTGCTTGGCCAAAAAGGGCATATGCGTTTTCTCCTGAATATATTCAGGACAAAACGCATTCGCCCTTTTTGGCCAAGTGCATCATTGTCTAAGTTGTGCACCTATTCCTTTGCTTTACAGGTGATTCCTACGTACCTCTTGAAATCTGATTCCTGCTATTCTGCCTCACTTTCAAGTCTGCCTCGTGGCCTTCCCTCAAAAGATTTTTGGACGATAGTTGCCCTTTATTACTCTGCCAGTTTGTGAATTGCTGTGCCCCTGAGCTCCATTTTTAACTCGTTTTTTCTGAGCTGAACGCAAGTCCAATATTTTGGTTCAGGACCTGTATTGGTTCCCGGTGGGTGGTTGAGACTTTTGTCAATTCTTCTTCCTCCCGGGAAATTAGAGTGACATGTGCCCGTCCAAATGCATAACAGCTACTATCTCATTGTTTCTCCCTCTTCCCTTTCATTCTTTGCCAAATTGGCAACCTGTGCGAACCAGGAAGTTAAGGATGCTGTCTCTCCAAGTTGGGAGATTGATAGTAAAGCAGTTGGAAAGTCCAACTGGAGCACCAGGAGAGGGACTATTCGTTGAGATTTAGAAACCTTTCATATTCACAGTGTGTCCATTCTCTAGGTTTCCCATACATATAATAGCTGTAGTAATATTCCCTTCAACCTGGAGAGTTGGGACCCATGGAATGGGTGCCATGCATTATTGCTTTAAAGGGTCTGTGTTTGCTCACCCAATCTCACCAATCCTCTCAGTCCCATGTGTCCAGCCTTATGCCACATCCAGCTGTCGTTGTAGATAGGGTCATTCCAGGTTTCTTCAGAATCCCTGAAGGAATTGTAAAGAATTTCCCTGTTTTTTGGTTTTGTTTTTGAAATTCCTTTTTATAGTTGGTTTGAGCTGATTCTCACTGCCAGGTTTATACCAGTCTAGACACACTTGATTCCCTTACGGAGACATATCAATACATAGGTTTTAAGTTTCTTACTAGTCAGATATATTCCTCTGCGGGAAATATGGGGTTTCGAGTCCCTTTCACTGAGCACGGTGTAGGTTTTGTGTCTTCAATAGTTCGTTTTTGGAACAGTACCTGTGCTTATATCAAACTCTGGTTTTATGCATCACCCCACGTCTCCTTCCCCCTTAAGCAGGCATAAGAGTGTTTTCTAAATGTGAGACTCTGTTCTCTTCCCTAACTCAGTTCATGTGTAGCCATGTTTACAAGATCTTCATAAGTGATATCTTATGATAAGTTTCTATTTCTGTGTGACTTATTTCACTTAGAATCATCGTACCTGATTCCACTCATTTTGCTGCTACTGGTCTTATGACATTGATTTCATGGCTGAGGGATATTCCATCGTATGTAAGTACCACAATTTTTTGAACCATTTTTATATTTCCTGGGATATTTAAGGTGTACCCAAGGTGACGTTCTTGTAAGCAGTGCAGGCCTAAATTTTTGGGTGGCTCTGTCTTATTGATTTTCAGTTTTCCCAAGGTATATTCCCTAGACAGAAAGTACCCTTGGCTCTGTAGCTCTGTTGTTTACTTCTTTTAGGGAACACAGTGCACTCCTCCAGAGAGGCAGTTGGCAATATACATCCCGCCCATCAGCATAACCAGGCTCCCTGTTCTCCAGGGCCTGTCTTGAATTTCTGGTTTTTACCCATTTTTTCGATGTTCCTGTGGACCGGTGGGAAATGATACTTCTTTGTAGTGCAGACTTGCATGAACGCTTGCTTGCTTGGCCAAAAAAACTGTATGCGTTTTCTCCTGAATATACTCAGGAGAAAATGCATAAGCCCTTTTTGGCCAAGTGCATCATTGTCGAAGTTGTGCCCCTCTTCCTGTGCTTTAAAGGTGGTTCCAACGTAACTCTTGAAATCCGTTTCCGGCAATTCTGCCTGGCTTTCAAGTCCACCTCGTGTCCTTCGCTCAACAGGTTTTTGGACGATAGTTGTCCTTTATTATTCTGCCAGTTTGTGAATTGCTGTGCCCCTGAGCTCCGTTTTTTAACTGTTCTTTTTTGAGCTGTACGCAAGTCCAATATTTTGGTTCAGGACATATACTGGTTCCCGGTTGGTGGCGGAGACTTTGGTCAATTATTTTTCCTCCCGGGAAATAAGAGTGACATATGCCCGTCCAAATGCCTAACAGCTACTCTCTCATTGGTTCTCCCTCTTCCCATTCATCCTCTGCAAAATTGGCAACCTGTGCGAAACAGGAGGTTAAAGGTGCGGTCTCTCCAGGTTGGGAGATTGATAGTAAAGCAGTTGGAAAGTCAAACCGGAGCACCAGGAGAGGGACTATACGTTGAGTTTTAGAGACTATTCGTATTCACAGTGTGTCCATTCTCTAGGTTTCCCATACATGTTATAGCTGTAGTAATATTCCCTTCAACCTGGAGAGTTGGGACCCATGGAATGGGTGCCATGCATTATTGCTTTAAAGGGTCTGCATTTGCTCACCCAATCTCACCAATCCTCTCAGTCCTATGTGTCCAGCCTTATGCCACATGCAGCTGTCATTGTAGATAGGGTCATTCCAGGTTTCATCAGAGACCCTGAAGGAATTATAAAGAATTTCCCTGTTTTTTGTTTTTCAAATTCCTTTTTATAGTGGGTTTGAGCTGATTCTCACTGCCATGTTTATGCCAGTCTAGATGCACTTGATTCCTTGAAAGAGACATATCAATACATAGGTTTTAAGATTATTACTAGTCAGATATATTCCTCTGCGGGAAATATGGGGTTTTGAGTCCCTTTCCCTGAGGAAGGTGTAGGTCTTGTCTATTCCATACTTGGTTCTTGGAACTCTACCTGTGCATATATCAAACTCTGGTTTTATGCATCACCCCACCTCTCCATCAATCTTAAGCAGGCATAAGAGTGTTTTCTAAATGTGAGACTCTCTTCTCTTTCCTAACTCAGTTCATGTGTAGCCATGTTTACAGGATCTTCATAAGTGATATCTTATGATACGTTTCTTTTTCTGTGTGACTTATTTCACTTAGAATCATCGTACCTGAATCCACTCATTTAGCTGCTACTGGTCTTATGACATTGATTTCATGGCTGAGGGATATTCCATCATACGTAAGTACCACAATTTTTTGAACCTTTTTTTTATATTTCCTGGGATATTTAAGGTGTACCCAAGTTGAGGTTCTTGTAAGCAGTGCAGCCCTAAATTTGGGGTGGTTCTGTCTTATTGATTTTCAGTTTTCCCAAGGTATATTCCCTTGACTGGAAGTGTCCTTGGCTCTGTATCTCTGTTGTTTACTTGTTTTAGGGAACACAATGCTCTCTTCCAGAGAGGCAGTTGGCAATTTACATCCCGCCCATCAGCATAACAAGGCTCCCTGTTCTCCAGGGCCTGTCTTGCCTTTCTGGTTTTTACACATATTGTGGATGTCCCTTTTGACTGGTGGGAAGTGATACTTCTTTGTAGTGAAGATTTGCATTGCCCACTTGCTTGCTTGGCGAAAAAGGGCGTATGTGTTGTCTCCTGAATATATTCAGGAGAAAATGCATACGCCCTTTTTAGCCAAGTGCATCATTGTCGAAGTTGTGGCCCTCTTCCTGTGCTTTAAAGACGATTCCAATGTACCTCTTGAAATCTGTTTCCTGCAATTCTGCCTCCCTTTCAAGTTTGCCTCGTTGCCTTCCCTCAGCAGAATTTTGGACGATAGTTGCCCTTTATTACTCTGCCAGTTTGTGAATTGCTGTGCCCCTGAACTCCATATTTAACTCGTTTTTTCTGAGCTGAACGCAAGTCAAATATTTTGGTTCAGAACATATACTGGTTCTCGGTGTGTGGCTGAGACATTGGTCAATTCTTCTTCCTCCCTGGAAATAAGAGTGACATATGCCCGTCCAAATGCCTAACAGCTACTCCCTCTTTGGTTCTCCCTCTTCCCTTTCATCCTTTGCCAAATTGGCAACCTGTGAGAACCAGGAGGTTAAAGGGGCTGTCTCTCCAAGTTGGGAGATTGATAGTAAAGCAGTTGGAATGTCAAACCGGAGCACCAGGAGAGGGACTATTAGTTGAGTTTTAGAGACCTTTCGTATTCACAGTGTGTCCATTCTCTATGTTTCCCGTACATGTAATAGCTGTAGTAATATTCCCTTCAACCTGGAGAGTTGGGACCCATGGAATGGGTGCCCCTCATTATTGCTTTAAACGGACTGCATTTGCTCACCCTATCTCACCAATCCTCTCAGTCCCAAGTGTCCAGCCTTATGCCACATCCTGCTGTCATTGTAGATAGGGTCATTCCAGGTTTCATCAGAGACCCTGAAGGAATTGAAAGAAATTTCCCTGTTTTTTTGCTTTGTTTTTGAAATTCCTTTTTATAGTGGGTTTGAGCTGATTCTCACTGTCATGTTTATGCCAGTCTAGACACACTTGATTCCCTTATGGAGACATATCAATACATAGGTTTTATGATTCATACTTTTAAGATATATTACTCTGTGGTGAATATGGGGTGTTGAGTCCCTTTCACTGAGGAAGGTGTAGGTTTTGTCTATTTCGTATTTGGTTTTTGGAACGGTACCTGTACTAATATCAATCTCTGATTTTATGCATCACCCCACCTCTCCTTCTCCCTTAAGCAAGCATAAGCGTTTTTTTTTTTTTTTTAATGCGAGTCTCTCTTTTCTTTCCTAACTCAGTTCATGTGTAGCCATGTTTACAGGATCTTCATAAGTGATATCTTATGATAAGTTTCTTTTTCTGTGTGACTTATTTCACTTAGAATTATCGTACCTGAATCCACTCATTTTGCTGCTACTGGCCTTATGACATTGATTTCATGGCTGAGGGATATTCCATCATATGTAAGTACCACAATTTCTTGAACCATTTTTGTCTTTCCTGGGATATTTAATGTGTACCCAAGTTGAGGTTTTTGTAAGCAGTGCAGCCCTGAATTTTGGTGTGGATCTGTCTTATTGATTTTCAGTTTTCCCAAGGTATATTCCCTAGACTGGAAGTGCCCTTGGCTCTGTAGCTCTGTTGTTTACTTGTTTTAGGGAACACAATGCACTCCTCCAGAGAGGCAGTTGACAATTTACATCCCGCCCGTCAGCATAACAAGGCTCCCTGTTCTCCAGGGCCTGTCTTGCCTTTCTGGTTTTTACCCATTTTGTGGATGTCCCTTTTGACCGGTGGGAAGTGATACTTCTTTGTAGTGCAGATTTGCATTGCCCGCTTGCTTGCTTGTCCAAAAAGGGCATATGCATTTTCTCCTGCATATATGCACGTGAAAACCCATATGCCCTTTATGGCCATTTCCATAATTTTCGAAGTTGTAATGCTTTTCTTGTGTTTAAAGGTGATTCCAATGTACCTCTTGAAATCTATTTCATGCCATTCTGCCTCATTTTCCCTTCCGCCTCGTGGCTTTCCCTCAACAGATTTTTCGAAGAGAGTAGTCCTTTATAACTCTACAGCTTAGTGAATTGCTGTGGCCCTGAGCTCCATTTTTCAACTTGCGTTTTTGTGATCTGACCGCAAATCAACTGTTTTGCTTCTGGACTTATACTGGTTCTGGGGTGCAGGCTGAGACTTTGCTTAATTCCTCTTTGTGATGGAAAATTAGAGAGACATGTGGCCGTCCAAATGCCTACAGCTACTCTCTCATTGGTTCTCTCTCTTCCCTTATATCCTCTGCACAATTTGCCAACTGTGCGTACCAGGAGGATATAGGGGCTGACTTTCCAAGTTGGGAGATTGATAGTAAAGCAGTTGGAATATCAAACTGGAGCACAAGGAGAGAAAAAAGTAGTAGAGTTTTAGAAACCTTTCACCATCAGATGGTTTCCATTCTCTAGGTTCCCATACACGTTATAACTGTAGTGATATTCCCTTCTACCTGGAGAGATGGGAACCATGGAATGGGTGGCAGGCATTATTGCTTTAAAGGGTCTGCATTTTTTCACCCAATCTCACCAATCCTCTCAGTCCCAAGTGACCAGCCTTATGCCACATCCAGCTGTCATTGTAGATAGGGTCATTCCAGGTTTCATCAGAACCCCTGAAGGTATTGTGTAAGAATTTTACTGTTTTTATGTTTTGTTTTGAAATTCATTTTTATAGTGGGTTTGAGCTGATTCTCACTGCCATGTTTATGTCGTTCTAGACACACTTGGTTCCCTTATGGAGACATATCAATACATAGGTTTTAAAATTCTTACTAGTCAGATATATTTCTCTGAGGGGAATACGGATGTTTAGTTCCGTTCACTGAGGAAGGAGTAGGGCTTGTCTCTTCTGTTTTTGGATTATGGAACGGTACCTGTGCTAATATCAATCTTATGTTTTGTGCATCTCCCCACCTCTCTTTCCCCTTAAGCAAGCATTAGATTGTTTTCTAAATCTGATACTCTGTTCTCTTCCCTAAATCAGTTCATATGTAGCCATGTTTACATTCCCTTCATAAGTGATATCTTATGTCAGAATGCACCATGGCCGTTCTCATAATAATGCTCCATGAGCCCTGTCATCACAATGCACCATGCCCTGGTTATCACAATGCTCCATGTCCCTTGTCATCACAATTCTCCACGTCCTTGTAATGACAAGGCTACATGACACTTCTCATCAAAATGTTACATGCTCTTGTCATCACAATTCTCCATCCACTTAACATTGCAATGCTCCATGCACTTGTCATCACAATGCTCCATGCACATGTCATCACAAACCTCCATGCCCTTGTCATCACAATGCTCCATTACCTTTGTCATCAGAATCCTCCATGACACTTGGCATCACAATGCTCCATGCCATTGTCATCAGAGCGGGCCACTACATATGTCATCAGAATGCTCCCTGACACCTCTCTTCACAGTAGTGCATGACCTGGTCATCACAATGCTCCATGCCCTTGTCATCACAATGCGCCATTCCAACTGTCATCGCAATAATCCATGAAACATATTAGACCATTGTTCCATGCTCTTGTCATCACAATGCTCCATGCTCTTGTTATCACAATTCTTCATGACCCCTGTCATCACAATGCTCCATGACACTTGTCAGTATGTTCCTTGAACCTTGTCATGACAAGGCTCCATGCCATTTTCATCACAATGTTCCATGCCCTTTCCATCACAGTGCTCCAAGACCCATGAAATCACAATGATCCATGCCCATGTCATCACAGAACTCAAGGACGCATGCCATCAGAATGCTCCTTGGTCTTCTCCTCACAATGTGCCATGCCCTTGTCATTACAATGTTCCAAGACCCCTGTAATCACAATGCTCCATGCCCCTTTTCATCAGTATGCTCTATGAGACTTGTCATCACAAGGCTCCATGGTTTTGTCATCACAATGCTCCAGGACCTTGTCATCACAATGCTTCTCGACCTTGTCATGAAAATTTTCAATGGCCCTTGTCATCATAATGCTCCAAGCCCTAATCATCAAAATGCTCCATTATATTTGTCCTCACATTTCTCCATTAAATTTGGCTTCACAATGCTCCATGCCATTGTCATCACAATGGACCATGACATATGTCATCACAGTGCTCCCTGACAGCTGTCTTCACAATACTCCTTGACCTTCTCATCACAATGCTCCATGCCCTTGTCATCACAGTGCACCATGCCCAATGTTATCACAATAATCCATGAAACTTGTCAGACCAATGCTCCATGCCCCTGTCAACACAATGCTCCATGCCCTTGTCATCACAATGCTCCATGACCCCTGTCATCACAATGCTCAGTGACTCCAGTCATCTCAATGATTCATAACGTTTGTCATCACAATTGTCCATGCCCGCGTCATCACAAGGTTCTGTGACTTTTGTAACCACAATGTTCCATGAACTTTTGATCACAATTCTTTGTGACCCTTGTCATCACAATGCTCCATGTCTTTGTCAGAACAATGGTCTATGACCATTGTCATCACAATGTGCCACGTGCATTTCATCACAGCCGACCACAAACTTTTCATTGCAATGCTCCATAAACCTTGTAATCACAATGATCCTTGGACTTCTCATCAAAATGCTCTCTCACCAGAGATATCACAATGTTCCATCACTAGTCATCACAATACTCCCTCACACCTGGAATCACAATGTTCCATGACCCTGTCATCACAGTGCTACATCCACTTATCTGCACAATGTTCCATGACCCCTGACATTACAATGTTCCATAACCCCTGTCAGCAAAATGCTCCATGACCCTTTTTATCCCAAAGATCCAAGACCCCTGACATCACAATGTCATATAAAAACTGCCATCACAATATTCCATTACAATTCTTATCATATTGCTGCATGACCCGTTCATCAAAATGCTCCCTGCCCTTCTCATCACAATGCACCATGCCCTTGTAATCAAAATGCTCCATGATTTGTCATCACAAAGCTCCATGTCCCATGGCATCAAAATGCTCCATGTCACTGTCATCACAGTGCTCCCTGAACCCTCTCATCACATTGCTCCATGTCCTTGTCATCACAAAGCTCCATGACACTTGTCATCACAATGCTCGATGCCCTTCTCATGACAATGCCCCATGCCTTTTTCATTACAATCCTGCATGACCCATGTATCACAGTGTTCCGTGCCCTTGTCATCACAATGCTCCATGCCCACTCTCATCACAGTAATCCATGAAACATTTCAGACCAATGTTCCATACCCTTCTCATCAAAATGCTCCATTACCCCTGTCATAACAATGCACCATGACTCTTGGCATCACAATGTTCCACTACCTAATCATTACAAGGTTCCATGACACTTGTCATCACAATGCTCAAGACCCCTGAAATCAAAATGCTGCATGCCCTTGTCATCACAAAGCTCCATGACGCATGTCATCAGAAAGTTCCATGGCCTTCTCATCACAATGCTCCATTCCCATGTCATCACAATGCTCCAAGACCCCTGTAATCACAGTGCTCCATGACCCTTTCATCTCAATGCTCCATGAACCCTGTCATCACAATACACCATGCCCATCATCATAATGCTTCAGGCTATTGTTATCACAATGAAATCAATATTCTCCGTGACCTCTGTCATCATAATGCTCCAAAGCCTTGTGATCACAATGTTCAATAACACTTATCATCTCAACACCCCATGACACTCATCATCACAATTAACCACGGTCTTCTCATCACAATGCTCCATGATCGTTGTCATCACAATGCTCAATACACTTGTCATCACAATGCTCCCTGACACTTGTCGTCAGTATGCTCCTTGAACCCTGTCATGAAAAGGTTCCATGCCTTTTTCATCACAGTGATCCATGCCCTATTCATCACAATGCTCCAAGATCCCTGTAATCACAATGCTCCATGACCTTGTCATTAAAAAGCTCCATGACGCATGTCATCAGCATGCTTCATGGCCTTCTCATCACAATGCTCCATGCCCTTCTCATCACAATGCTCCAAGACCCCTGTAATCACAATGCTCCATGCCCATTTTCATCAGAATGTTCCATTAGACTTGTCATCACAATGCTTAATGCGCTTGTCAGCACAATGCTCCATGACCCCTGTCATCACAATGCTCAGTGACTCCAGTCATCACAATGATTCATAACGTTGTCATCACAATTGTCCATGCCCGCATCATCACAAGGCTCTGTGACTTTTTTAAACACAATGTTCCATGAACTTTTCATCACAATTCTCTGTGACCCTTGTCGTCACAATGCTCCATGTCTTTGTCAGAACAATGGTCTATGACCATTGTCATCACAATGTGCCACGCGCATTTCATCACAGCCGACCACAAACTTTTCATTGCAATGCTCCATAAACCTTGTAATCACAATGGTCCATGGACTTCTCATCAAAATGCTCTCTCACCAGAGATATCACAATGTTCCATCAGTAGTCATCACAATTCTCCCTCAACCCTGTAATCACAATGTTCCATGGACCTGTCATCACACTGCTACATCCCCTTATCATCACAATGTTCCATGACCCCTGTCATCAAAATGCTCCATGACCCTTTTCATCCCAAAGCTCCAAGACGCCTGACATCACAATGTTCTATAACCACTGCAATCAAAATGTTCCTTTACACTATTCATCAAATTGCTGCATGACCCGGTCATCAAAATGCTCCCTGCCCTTCTCATCACAATGCACCATGCCCTTGTCATCAAAATGCTCCATGACTTGTCATCACAAAGCTCCATGACCCTTGGCATCACAATGCTCCATGTCATTGTCATCACAATGATCCATGAACCCTCTCATCACATTGCTCAATGCCCTTGTCATCACAAAGCTCCATGACACTTGTCATCACAATGCTTGATGCCCTTCTCATCTCAATGGTGCATGCTCTTGTCATTACAATCCTGCATGACCCATGTAACATACTGTTCCGTACCCTTGTCATCACAATGCTCCATGCAAACTCTCATCACAATAATCCATGAAACATTTCACAACAATGTTCCATGCCGTTCTCATCACCATGCTCCATTACACCTGTCATAACAATGCACCATGACACCTGTCATAACAATTTTCCACGGCCTAGTCATCACAAGGTTCTATGACACTTGTCATCACAATGCTGAAGACCCCTGTAATCACAATGCTCCATGCCCTTGTCATCACAAAGCTCCATGACGCATGTCATCAGAATGTTCCATGGCCTTCTCATCACAATGCTCCATGCCCTTGTCATGACAATGCACCAAGACCCCTGTAAACACAATGCTCCATGTCCCTTTTCATCTCAATGCTCCATGAAACCTGTCCTCACAATGCCCCATGCCAATCATCATAATGCTTCAGGCTATTGTCATCACAATGAAATCAATATTCTCCATGACCTCTGTCATCATAATGCTCCAAACACTTGTGATCACAATGTTCCATAACACTTATCATCACAACACCCCATGACGCTCATCATCACAATTATCCATGGTCTTCTCATCACAATGCTCCATGATCTTTGTCATCACAATGCTGAATACACTTATCATCACAATGCTCCCTGACACTTGTCGTCAGTATGCTCCTTGAACCCTGTCATGACAAGGATCCATGCCTTTTTCATCCCAATGATCCATGCCCTTTTCATCACAATGCTCCAAGATCCCTGTAATCACAATTCTCCATGCCCTTGTCATCACAAAACTCCATGAAGCATATCATCAGAATGCTCCATGACTTTCTCATCAGAATGCTCCATGCCCTAGTCATCACAATGCTCCAAGACCCCTGTAATCACAATGCTCCATGCCCCTTTTCATCAGAATGCTCCATGAGACTTGTCATCACAAGTCTCCATGGTTTCTCTTCACTATGCTCCAGGACCTTGTCATCACCATGCTCCATTCCCTTGTCATCACAATGCACCATGACTTCTGTCATCACAATAATCCATGAATATTTTCAGCCCAGTGCTCCACGATCTACTCATCACAATGCTCCATGGCCAATATCATCACAATGCTCCATGACCACTGACATCACAATGTTCCAAACTCTTGTGATCACAATGTTCCATAACACTTGTCATCACAACGCTCCATGATGTCTGTCATCACAGTACTCCATGCCCTTTTCATCACAATGCTCCATGACTTTTGTCATAACAATTCTCAATACACTTGTCATCACAATGCTCCCTGACACTTGTGATCAGTATGCTCCTTGAAACCTGTCACGAAAAGGCTCCATGCCTTTTTCATCGCAATGCCCCATGCCGTTTTCATCACAATGCTCCATGCCATTGTCATCAAAATACTCCACAAGTTTGTCACCAGAATGCTCCATGACCCTTGTCATGTCAATGCTCCATGAACTTTTCATCACAATGCTCTTTGATCCTTGTCATCACAATTCTCTATGCCTTTCTCAGCACAATGCTCCATGACCCTTGTCATCACAATGCTCCATGCGCTTGTCAGCACAATGCTCCATGAAACATGTCATCACAATGCACCATGCGCTTATCATCACAGTGCTCCACAATCTTGTCATCACAATGCTCCATAAAATTTGTCATCACAATGCTCCATGCACTTCTCATCCAAATGCTCTCTCACCACTGATATCACAATGCTACATCACTATTTGTCACAATACTCCCTCACCCCTGTCATCACAATGATCCATGACTCCTGTTATCACAATGCTAGGTGCACTTATCATCACGATGTTCGATGACCCATGACATCACAAAGTTCCATAACAGCTGTCATCAAAATGCTCCATGACCCTTTTCATCCTAAAGCTCCATGACTCCTGGCATCGCAATGTTCTATAACCCATGTCATCAAAATATTCCATTACACTTTTCATCAAATTACTGCATGAACCTGTCAGCAAAATGCTCCCTGCCCTTCTCGTCACAATGCACCACACCCTTGTCATCAAAATGGTCCATGACATTTGTCATCACAAAGCTCATGACACTTGGCATCACAATGCTCCATGTCATTGTCATCACAATCCTCCATGAACCCTCTCATCACATTGCTCCATGCCCTTGTCATCACACATCTCCATGACAGTTGTCATCACAAAGCTCGATGCCCTTCTCATCACAATGCTCCATGCCCTTGTCATTACAATCGCCCATGACCCATGTATCACAGTGTACGGTGCCCTTGTCATCACAATGCTCCATGCCCACTCTCATCACAATAATCCATGAAACATTTCAGACCAATGCTCAATGCCCTTCTCATCAAAATGCTCCATTACCTCTGTCATAACAATGCTCCATGACCCCTGCCATCACAATGATCCACGGCCTTGCCATGACAAGGCTCCATGACCCTTGTCATCACAATGCTCCAAGATACCTCTAATCACAATTCTACATGCCCTTGTCATCACAGAGCTCCATGACGCATGTCATCAAAATGTTTCATGGCCTTCTCCTCACAGTGCTCAATGCCCTTGTCAACACAATGCTCCAAGACCCCTGTAATCACAATGCTCCATGCACCTTTTAATCAGAATGCTCCATGAGACATGTCATCACAAGTCTCCATGGTCTTCTCATCACAATGCTCCAGGACCTTGCCATCACCATGCTCCATTCCCTTGTCATCACAATCCTCCATGACACCTGTCATCACTATACTCCATGAATATTTTCAGCCCAATGCTCCATGACATTCTCATCACAATGCTCCATGACCCCTGTCATCACTACACTCCATGACACCTGACAACACAATGATCCGGGACTCTTGTCATCACAATTCTCCAAGACCCCTGTAATCACAATGCTCCATGACCCCTGTCATCACAATACTCCATGAACATTTTCAGTCCAATTCTCCATGACACTTGTGATCACAATGATCCATGCCCTTGTCATCCCTATGCTCCATGACCCCTGTATTCACAATGCTCCATGACACTTGTCATCACAGTGCTTCATGACACCTGTTATCACAATGCTCCATGTCTTTGTCAGCAAAATGCTACATGACCTTGTCATTACAATGCTCTATGCGCTTGTCATCACAATACTCCATTACCATTGTCATCACAATCCTCCATGAACCTTGGGATCACTTTTCTTCATGCCCTTGTCATCACAATGCTCCATGCTCCTTGAAATCAAAATGATCTATGACCGCTGTGATCACAATGCTTCAAACACTTGTGATCACAATGTTCCATAACACTTGTCATCACAACGCTCCATGATGCCTGTCATCACAATACTCCATGCCCTTTTCATCCCAATGCTCCATGACCTTTGTCATCACAATTCTCAATACACTTGTCATCACAATGCTCCCTGACACTTGTCATCAGAATGCTCCTTGAACCCTGTCACGAAAAGGCTCCATGTCTTTTTCATCACAAAGCCCCATGCAATTTTCATCACAATGCTCCATGCCATTGTCATCAAAATACTCCACAAGCTTGTCATCAGAATGCTCCATGACCCTTGTCATCACAATTCTCCATGCACTTGTCAGCACAATGCTCCCTGACACTTGTCATCACAATGCTCCAAGCCATTGTCATCACAATGCTCCATTAACTTTGTCATCAGAATCCTCCATGACACTTGGCATCACAGTGCTCCATGCCATTGTCATCACAATGGGCCATTACATATATCATCACAATACTCCCTGACACCTCTCTTCACAATATTGCATGACCTGGTCATCACAATGCTCCATGCCCTTGTCATCACAATGCGCCATTCCCACTGTCATCACAATAATCTCTGAAAATTATTAGAGCAATGCTCCATGCGCTTTTCATCACAATGCCCCATGACCCCTGTCATCACAATGCTCCGTGACTCCAGTCATCACAATGTTTCATAACGTTTGTCATCAGAATGGTCCATGCCCGTGTCAACACAAGGCTCTGTGACATTTGTAACCACAATGCTCCATGAACATTTCATCACAATGTTCCGTGACCCTTGTCATCACAATGCTTCATGTCTTTGTCAGAACAATGCTCCATGACCCTTGTCATCACAATGTGCCATGTCCTTTTCATCACAATGATCCACAACCATGTCATCGCTATGCTCCATAAACATTGTAATCACAGTGCTCCATGCACTTCTCATCCAAGTGCTCTCTCACAGGAGATATCACAATGTTCCATCACTTGTCATCACAATCCTCCCTCACCCCAGTTATCACAATGTTCCATGACCCCTGTCATCACAATGCTACATCCCCTTATCAGCAAAATGTTCCATGACCCCTGACATCACAATGTTCCATAACACTTGTCATCAAAATGCTCCATCACCCTTTTCATCGCAAAGATCCATGACCCCTCGCATCACAATGTTCTATAACCCCGTCATCAAAATGTTCCATTACAATTTTCATCAAATTGCTGCATGACCATGTCATCAAAATGCTCTCTGCCCTTCTCAACACAATGCACCACACCCTTGTCATCAAAATGCTCCATGACATTTGTCATCACAAAGCTTCATGACCCTTGGCATCACAATGCTCCATGATATTGTCATCACAATGCTCCATGAACCCTCTCATCACATTGCTCCATGCCCTTGTCATCACAAAGATCCATGACACTTGTCATCACAATGCTCGATGCCCTTCTCATCACAATGCTCCATGCCCTTGTCATTACAATCCCCCATGACCCATGTATCACAGTGTACCGTGCCCTTCTCATCACAATGCTCCATGCACACTCTCATCACAATAATCCATGAAACATTTCAGACTAATGTTCAATGCCCTTCTCATCCCAATGCTCCATTACCTCTGTCATAACAATGCTCCATGACCCCTGCCATCACAATGCTCCACGGTCTTGTCATCACAAGGCTCCATGACCCTTGTCATCACAATGCTCCAAGACCCCTGTAATCACAATGCTCCATGACCCCTGTCATCACAGTACTCCATGAACATTTTCAGCCCAATGATCCATGACCCTTGTCATCACAATAATCCATGCCCTTGTCATCCCTATTCTCCATGACTCCTGTATTCACAATTCTCCGTGATGCTTGTCATCACAGTGCTCCATGACACCAGTCATCACAAAGCTCCATGCCTTTGTCAGCAGAATGCTACATGACCTTGTCATTACAATGCTCTATGCGCTTGTCATCACAATACTCCATTACCATTGTCATCACAATCCTCCAAGAACCTTGGGATCGCATTGCTTCATGCCCTAGTCATCACAATGCTCCATGCTCCTTGAAATCAAAATGATCCGTGACCTCTGTCATCGCAATGCTCCAAAACCTTGTGATCACAATGTTCCATAACACTTGTCATCACAACGCTCCATGATGCCTGTCATCACAGTACTCCATGCCCTTGTCATCACAATATTCCATGCCCTTGTTATCACAAGGTTCCAAGACCCCTGTAATCAGAATGCTCCATTACCTTTGTCATCACTATGCTCCATGACACTTGGCATCACAATGCTCCATGCCATTGTCATCACAATGGGCCATTACATATGTCATCACAATGCTCTCTGACAACTCTCTTCAAAATACTCCATGACCTTCTCATCACAATGCTCCATGCCCTGGTCATCACAATGCACCATGTCCACTGTCATCACAATAATCTCTGAAAAGTGTCACCACAACGCTCCATGTCCCTGTCCTCACAATGCTCCATGACCCCTGTCAACTTAATGCTCCGTGACTCCAGTCATCACAATGCTTCATAACGTTTGTCATCACAACAATCCATGCCCGCATCATCACAAGGCTCTGTGACCTTTGTAACCACAAGGCTCCATGAAATTTTCATCACAATGCTCCGTGACCCCTGTCATCACAATGCTCCATGCCTTTGTCAGAACAATGTTCCTTGACCCTTGTCATCACAATGTGCCACGCGTTTTTCATCACAATTATCCACAACCTTGTAATCGCTATGCTCCATAAATCTTGTATTCGCAATGCTCCATGCACTTCTCATCCAAATGCTCTCTCACCTGAGATATCACAATGTTCCATCACTAGTCATCACAATCCTCCCTCAACCCTGTAATCAAAATGTTCCATGACCCCTGACATCACAATATTCAATAACCACTTTCATCAAAATGCTCCATGACACGTTTCAGCCCAAAGCTCCTTGACCCATGGCATCACAATGTTCTGTAACCCCTGTCATCAAAATGTTACATTACACTTTTCATCAAATTGCTGCATGAACCTGTCATCAAAATGCTCCCTCTCCTTCTCATCACAATGCACCACACGCTTGTCATCAAAATGCTCCATGACCGTAGTCATCACAAAGTTCCATCACCCTTGGCATCACAATGCTCCATATCATTGTCATCAAAATGCTCCATGAAACCTCTTATCCCATTGCTCCATGCCCTTGTCATCACAAAGCTCCATGACACTTGTCATCACAATGCTCGATGCCCTTCTCATCAAAATGCTCCATGCCTTTTTCATCACAATCCTCCATGACCCATGTATCACAGTGTTCCGTGCCCTTGTCATCACAATGCTCCATGCCCACTCTCATCATAATAATCCATGAAACATTTCAGGCCAATGCTCAATGCCCTTCTCATCAGAATGCCCCATTACCTCTGTCATAACAATGCTGATTACCCTTGCCAACACAATGTTCCACGGCCTTGTCATCACAAGGCTCCATGACCCTTGTCATCACAATGCTCCAAGGCCCCTGTAATCACAATGCTCCATGCCCTTTTCGTCACAAAGCTCCATGACACATGTCATCAGAATGTTCCATGGCCTTCTCATCACAATGCTCCATGCCCTTGTCATCACAATGCTCCAAGACCCCTGTATTCAAAATGCTCCATGCCCCTTTGCATCTCAATGCTCCATGAACCCTGTCATCACAATGCACCATGCCCATCATCATAATGCTTCAGGCTATTGTCATCACAATTAAATCAAAATTATCCATGACCTCTGTCATCATAATGCTCCAAACCCTTGTGATCAAAATGTTCCATAACACTTATCATCACAAATCCCCATGAAGCTCATCATCACAATTATCCATGGTATTCTCATCACAATGCTCCATGACGTTTGTCATCACAAGGCTCAATACACTTGTCATCACAATGCTCCCTGACACTTGTCGTCAGTATGCTCCTTGAACCCTGCCATGACAAGGCTCCGTGCCATTTTCATCACAATGATCCGTGCCCTTTTCATCACAATGCTCCAAGATCACTGTAATCACAATGCTCCATGTCCTTGTCATCACAAAACTCCATGAAGCATGTCATCAGAATGCTCCATGGCTTTCTCATCACAATGCTCCATGCCCTAGTCATCACAATGCTCCAAGACCCCTGTAATCACAGTGCTCCATGCCCCTTTTCGTCAGAATTCTCCAAGAGACTTGTCATCACAAGTCTCCATGGTCATCTCATCACAATGCTCCAGGACCTTGTCATCACCATTCTCCATTCCCTTGTCATCACAATGCTCCATGACCCCTGTCATCACAATAATCCATTAATATATTCAGCCCAATGCTCCACGACTTACACATCACAATGCTCCATGGCCAATATCATCACAGTGCTCTATGACCACTGTCATCACAACACTCCATGACTCCTGACAGCACAATGATCTGGGACTCTTGTCATCACAATGCTCCATGTCATTGTCATCACAATGCTCCATGAACCCTCTCATAACATTGCTCCATGCCCTTGTCATCACAAAGCTCCATGACACATGTCATCACAATGCTCGATGCCCTTCTCATCACAATGCTCCATGCCCTGTCATTACATTCCTGCATGACCCATGTATTATAGTGTTCCGTACCCTTGTCATCACAATGCTCCATGCCCACTCTCATCACAATAATTCATGAAACATTTCAGACCAATATTCCATGTCCTTCTCATCACAATGCTCCATTACCCCTTTCATAACAATGCACCATGACCCCCGCCATTACAATGTTCCACGGCCTAGTCATCACATGGTTCCATGACAGTTGACATCACCATGCTCAAGACGCCTGAAATCAGAATGCTCCATGCCCTTGTCATCACAAAGCTCCATGACGCATGTCATCAGAATGTTCCATGACTTCTCATCTCAATGCTCCTTGCCCTTGTCATCAAAATGCTCCAAGACCACTGTAATCACAATGCTCCATGTCCCTTTTCATATCAATGCTCCATGAACCCTGTCATCACAATGCACCATGCCCATCATCATAATGCTTCAGGCTATTGTCATCACAATGAAATCAAAATGCTCCATGACCTCTGTCATCATAATACTCCGAACCCTTGTGATCACAAAGTTCCATAACACTTATCATCACAACACCCCATGACGCTCATCATCACAATTATCCATGGCCTTCTCATCACAGTGCTCTATGATTTTTGTCATCACAATGCTCAATACACTTGTCATCACAATGCTCCCTGACACTTGTCTTCAGTATGCTCCTTGAAACCTGTCATGACAAGGCTCCATGCCTTTTTCATCACAATGATCCATGCCCTTTTCATCACAATGCTCCGTGACCCCTTTAATCACAATGCTCCATGCCTTTGTCAGAACAATGCTCCATAACACTTATCATCACAGTGTGCCATGCACTTTTCATCACAATGATCCACAACCTTGTCATCGCTATGATCCATAAACCTTGTAATCACAATGTTCCATGAACTTCTCATCCAAATGCTCTCTCACCTGAGATATCACAATGTTCCATCACTAGTTATCACAAAGCCCCCTCACCCCTGTAATCACAGTGTTCCATGACCCCTGTCATCACAATGCTACATCCCCTTAGAAGCACAATGTTCCATGACCCCTGATATCACAATGTTCCATAACCCCTGTCATCAAAGTGCTCCATGACACTTTTCATCCCAAAGCTCCATGACCCCTGGCATCACAATGTTCTATAACCCCTGTCATCAAAATGTTCCATTACACTTTTTATCAAATTGCTGCATGACCCTGTCATCAAAATGCTCCCTGCCCTGCTCATCACAATGCACCACACACTTGTCATCAAAATGCTCCATGACCTTTCTCATCACAAAGCTCCATGACCCTTGGCATCACAATGCTCCATGGCTTTGTCATCACAATGCTCCATGAACACTCTCATCACATTGCTCCATGCCCTTGTCATCACAAAACTCCATGACACTTGTCATCACAATGTTCGATGCGTTCTCATCACAATGCTCCATGCCCCTGTCATTACAATCCTCCATGACACATGTATCACAGTCTTCCGTGCCCTTGTCATCACAATGCTCCATGCCCACTCTCATCACAATAATCCATGAAATATTTCAGACCAATTCTCAATGCCCTTCTCATCAAAATGCTCCATTACATCTGTCATAACAATGATCCATGACCCCTGCCATCATGATGTTCCATGGCCTTTTCATCACAAGGCTCCATGACCCTTCTCATCACAATGCCCCAAGAACACTGTAATCACAAAGCTCTATGCCCCTTTTCATCTCAATGATTCATGAACCCTGTCATCACAATGCACCATGCCCATCATCATAATGCTTCATGCTATTGTCATAACAATGAAATCAAAATGCTCCATGACCTCTGTCATAACAATGCTCCAAACCCTTGTGATCACAATATTCCATAACACTTGTCATCACAATGCCCCATGACGCTCGTCATCACAATTATCCATGGTCTTCTCATCACAATGCTCCATGACCTTTGTCATCACAATGCTCAATACACTTGTCATCCAAATGCTCCTTGACACTTGTTGTCTGTATGCTCCTTTTACCCTGTCATGACAGGGCTCCATGCCTTTTTCATCACAATGATCCATGCCATTTTATCACAATGCTTCAAGACCCATGTAATCACGATGCCCCATGCCCTTGGCATCACAAAGCTCAATGATGCATGCCATCAGAATGCTCCTTGGTCTTCTCCTCAAAATGCTCCATGCCCTTGTCATCACAAAGTTCCAAGACCACTGTAATCACAATGCTCCATGCTCTTTTTCATCAGTATGCTCCATGAGACTTGTCATCACATGGCTCCATGGTTTTGTCATCATAATGCTCCAAGCCCTAGTCATCACAATGCTCCATTATATTTGTCATCATAATCCTCCATTACATTTGGCATCACAATGTTCCCTGCCATTGTCATCGCAATGGACCATGACATATTTCATCACAATGCTCCGTGACACCTGCCTTCAAAATACTCCATGACCTTCTCATCTCAATGCCCCATGCCCTTGTCATCACAATGCACCATGTCCACTGTCATCACAATAATCTATGAAACTTGTCAGACCAATGCTCCATTCCCCTGTCATCACAATGCTCCATGACCTTGTTATCACAGTGCTCCATGACCCCTGTCATCACAATCCTCCGTGACTCCAGTCATCACAATGCTTCATAACGTTTGTCATCACAACGGTCCATGCCCGCGTCATCACAAGGCTCTGTGTCCTTTGTAACCACAATGCTCCATGAACTTTTCATCACAATGCTCCGTGACCCTTGTCATCACAATGATCCATGCCTTTGTAAGAACAATGCTCCATGACCCTTGTCATCACAATGTGCCACGCGGTTTTCATCACAATGATCCACAACCTTGTCATCGCTATGCTCCATTAACCTTGTAATCACAATGCTCCATGCACTTCTAATCCAAATGCTCTCGCACCTGGGATATCACAATGATCTATCACTAGATATCACAATCCTCCTCACCCCTGTAATCACAGTGTTCCATGACCCCTGTCATCACAGTTCTACATCCCCTTATCAACACAATGTTCCATGACTCCTGACATCACAATGTTCCATAACCACTGTCATCAAAATGCTCGATGACACTTTTCATCCCAAAGCTCCATGACCCATGGCATCACAATGTTCTATAACCCCTGTCATCAAAATGTTCCATTACACTTTTCATTAAATTGCTCCATGACCCTGTCATCAAAATTCTCCCTGCCGTTCTCATCACAATGCACCACACCCTTGAGATCAAAATGCTCCATGACATTTGTCATCAACAAGATCCATGACAATTGCCATCACAATGCTCCATATCATTGTCATCACAATGCTCCATGAACCCTCTCATCACATTGCCCCATGCCCTTGTCATCACAAAGCTCCATCACAATTGTCATCACAATGCTCCATGCCCTTGTCATTACAATCCTCCATGACCCAAGTATCACAGTGTACCGTGCCCTTGTAATCACAATGCT